>NC_141878.1:594269812-594572842 GCF_056163025.1 Triticum urartu | reverse complement strand
CCAGCCGGCTGCTGGCCGCGGCGCACTCGGAAGACTTCTTGTAGTCGCCGGCTACGGTGATGACGCCTTTGGTGCTTGGTATCTTCATCTTGAGGTATGCATAGTGGGGAACCGCCATGAATTTGGCCAAGGCAGGTCGGCCCAGCAATGCATGGTAAGGGCTCTCCAGGTCCACCACTTCGAACCAGATCGCTTCCCGGCGGAAATGCTCCTTGTCCCCAAAAAGTACATCAATCTTGATTTTGCCAATGGGGGACAGGACAGGCCGGGTACGATGCCGTGGAACACTGTCCGAGTGGGCGTGAGCTGTTTTGTCTTGACGTTCAACTTCTCCAGGGTGCCACGATACAAGATGTTGATGCTGCTCCCGCCGTCTATCAACACACGAGAGAAGCGGGCGGCGCGTCTGTCCGTTGCAAGGGTGGCTTCCAGGACCAAAGCATAAGAGCCGGGAGACGGCATCACCTCTGGGTGGTCGGCCCGGCTCCAGCTGATGGGCTTTTCTGACCAATGCATGTGTCCAGCGGGGTTGGCAGCAACCACGCTGACTTCTTGGTGCTCTCGGCGTCTGCTGCGCTGGTCTTCGGGCTGGCTGGTGAAGACGACGTAGGTTGCTTGCTCGTCAGGAAACTCGTCATGCACGGCCCCGACTGCGGGCCGGGCGGCCGGAGGCGGCGGGCCGGCAGGCGGAGGCGGCAAGAGCCCCTCGCCCTTAGAGATTCGGGCGAGCCAGTTGCACTTCCGGGTCGTGTGGTTGGACGGCTTCGCGCCGCTGTGGAACTTGCAAGGGGCGTCGAGGGTTTGCTCGTAGGAGAAGGCGGGCTGCCAAGCCGGCCTGCCGCCCTTGGGCTTCTTGGGCGCCGGTCGTTCTTCAGGCGGCGCATCTTCGACCGTGGCCACCTGCCGACTAGCGGGAGGCGGCGCGGGGCCCTTGCGCTTGTTGTCGTTCGAGTTGGGGTGTCGGCCGGGTTCTCCAGCCGGTGTCTTGGGCGCCGGGTTGAGCACCTTCCCGGACGCGTCTACCCGAAGCTCGGTCTTCATCGAGGAGTCGGCGGTGGCGTACTTGTCCGCTATGTCCAGGAGCTCGTCGAGGGTAGCCGGCTCGTCGCAGAGGAGCTTGTGCTTGAGGAGGGTGCCTTCTCGGCATCCGGCTGTGAAGTACTCTATGGCTTGTACCTCGTGCACCCCTTCACAGGAGTTGCGGAGCTCGGCCCAACGCGTGAGGTAATCGTGAGTGGACTCGGCCGGGCCTTGTACGCACAAGGAGAGCTGTCTGGGCTTGGGAGCCCGCTTGTAGGTGCTGGTGAAGTTGCGGATGAAGGCTTCTGTGAAGTCTAGCCAGCTGTTGATGCTACGCGGCTTGAGGCTGTTGAGCCAGGTCCGCGCCGTGCCCTGCAGCATGAGGGGCACGTACTTCACGGCGACTCGCCGGTTGCCGTTGGCTATGCTAACTGCGGTGGAGTAATCGATCAACCAATCTTCCGGCTTCACGGAGCCGTTGTACTTGGGCGTGTCTCTTGGGAGCGAGAACCCTTTGGGAAAGGGCTCGTCGCGGATGCGGGGGCCAAAGCAGGGCGGGCCGACATCGTCTTCTTCTTCCAATGCCAGGGATCGCGCCAGGCGGTCGAGCCGATGACGGGCGTCGTTCTTGCCGATTCCTTCGCGACGGCCCAGCCGGCCGCTGAGAGTCGGATGCGCCACTGGCGGTGAGGCGGGATATCTCTCTCCTCGGGGCAGAGGCGGGTCACCCCGCCACTCCTTGGCTCGGGGATGACCGTCCGCGTCCCGCGCGATGGAGATCCGGGTCCGGCTGCGGCTGGAAGCCGGCTCCTTCTCGCGTCGCGCGCGGGTATCGCTCGTAGTCGGCGTCCGGGATGTCGCGCCGTGCTCTCGGCGCGGGGGAAGGCTCTCCGCGCGAGCGTCGGCTTCGTGCCGCTGCATGGCAGCGTCAATCAACTGCTGGATGCGCCGGGTCATGTGGGGAAGGTCTTCGGCTTCCAGGCCGTCCAGCTCGTCTACAGCCGCCTGGGCGGCACGCAAGTTCTCGAGTGGAGTGGCATAGACCGGGCGGTCGACTCCCAGCGTGTCGGCGATGACGGCGCCGCGTTGCTTGACAAGGCCGGCCCGGCTTGGCCCGCCCGGGGCCGGCGTGCCGAAGGCTGCGCGGTCAGCCTCGCGCCGATAGGCCTCAGTGAGGCGTCTTACGGAGGCCAACCTCCGTCCCTCTGTGAGGAGAGCGAGGCGGCGTGCTTCCAGTGCTTCGTCGTCGGCGTTGGCCGGGAGAGGAGCGGACAAGTCGTGGGCCACCGCGCGCGAGGCGTCGCGGGCGCTCTCGTCGGCCGGGCCGCTGTGGCCGACAACCATCACTTCGGCGGCGACAGCATCGTGGCCGTCGGCTCGAGGAAGAGGGTCGTTGTAGATCGCGACGTTGGTGGGGAAGGCGTCGTAGGAGGCCGTGTCGGAGTCGACAGGCATCGGGTCGGAGGAACCAACCGACTCCAGGTCCGCAGCGGGCTCGCTGGAGACATGGAGCTGGCCGAGAAGGTTGGCGAGGCGGTCAGTGCCCGCATCGGAGGCGAGCTCGTCGGGGATGAAGGTCTCGTCGGGGAGATCGGCGAGGCCGCTTGCCGCGCAGACGCTGGTGACGCCCTGCAGTGCGTCGTGGCAAGCACCATCGGGCGTGCCGGGCTGGCTACGCTCGCTGGGGAGGAAGAGGGTTCCCGTCCAGAACAGGTCTCTGGACGACGGTGCGCCTGGCCCCACGGTGGGCGCCAAATGTCGGGTGGTAGGTGCGACATATGCCAACGGGTGGCTTATCTTTGTGGGAACCAGAAAGACGTCGCCGGTGCCTGGAAGCGGGATGAGGCGAAGACATGCACGCCGGCGGATCTTACCCAGCTTCGGGGCTCTCCGAGGAGATAACACCCCTACTGCTGCTCTGCGGGGTCTCCGCATGATCACTCGATGAATCAAGTAGCTACACAACGCTCCTTGAGCTGTTTATGGGGGGAGGAGGAAGAAAGGGCACGGCTAGCCTGCTTCCTCTCTTCGTATGGTGTCTGGAACTAGCTGGGGGTCGAACCGTTTGCATGGGTGCTCCGGGGGGCTTATATAGGCCTACCCCCCGGGGATACAATGGTAATCCGGCTGGGCGCGGGGCCCAGCCGTCTGTGACTGCGCTCGCCGGCTTCTGCGCCGACTGCTGGGGCCCGCCGACTGGTGGGTCCCGCCGGCTGCCAACTCCTTGGTCACTGTAGCTTCATCTCGTTGACGTGAGCTTCATCGTGGTAAGCATGGTTACAGTGCCGCCGCCTGTCGGACGATCACTGTAGCCTTACCGCGTCTTGTCTCCTTAATGGGGCGTCCTCTTCGAGGGAGGCGGCGAACCGGCTGCGGGGAGCCGGCTCCGTCTCGGGCCGGCTGGTTGGAAGCGTGGCCGCCTTCAGCCGTCTCTCTACTTCAAGGGGCCCACCGCCTGTGGGCCACGCTGGCGGCTCGCCGTGGGTGACGCCAGGGTCAACATGGCAACAGTGCTGCGCCGGACGGGTCATGCCTACCTCGTACGGCGCACTGTGCCAGGCGTGCCCCGGGATTCGAGGGTGGCAGGCTCTCCTGTAGCCACGCCCCGTCGCACCGCCGTTAGGTGGGTGCGAACTTTGTGGGTACGGTCTTGACTGCTTTACGGGGAGCCGGCTCGAAGGAGTCGGCCTTCTCACAGCCGGCTTCTTGGAGTCGGCCCTCTCTTGAGGGCCAAAGTCAGACCGCCTTCCGAAAGCCGGCCTTGATCGCAGCCGGCTAGGGGAAGGCGGCCCCATGTCTTGGGTTCTTGAGAGCCGGGCTGGCTCGTAGTTTTTGCAGAAGTGCCAGGGGAAGCCGGCTAGGCTACCCATGGCCATTTACTCCGACAGTAGTCCCCGAAGCTGATCGAGCTCCGAGGTGAACAAGGGGACGAGAAGCTTGGTCAGCTTCCTATCCTGAAGAGCCGGCTTTGCGGGCGTACGCCGACTTCGGATCACCCCGCGCAGGCAGGAGGGGAGGGGGCCTGCGTGCTGACCACGGGTCCTCTCGCGGCCACGTGGCGGCAGGATCCTGCGAGCGCACGCGCGCGATGGGACGCCGCCGCAGGCCCGGGCCCGCCACTCGCGAGCCTCGGTCCGGGCGTGGATCTCCCGTGGCCCACAGGGCCGCTCGCCTTCTCAAGGCAGTTTTCGCCTCGCCATTAAGGATCGGTAATCGCGGGGCGTGGGAAGTGGGCACGATCGACCCCCACGCTTCCCCACGCCGCGCCTCCTCGGCTTCGTCACGTGAGCCTATAAGTAGGGGGAGGAGGGAGAGCGATAGAGGTTCGCGCGCTCCCTCCCACTCCGTCCCTCCTAGCTCTCGTCTTCTTCCTCTCTCTGCCGCCGCAGCCTCCCGTCTCAGCGCCGTCGCGTCTCCACGCCACCTCGCTCCCATGGCCTTGTCAAGCTCCTGGGACGGCTCCAACGTCCATGAGGATCACGTGGAGTTTCTTCGCCAGACCCGGCGCCTGCCCGGCGCCGACCGCGTTCAGGTCCGCCTGGCACCCGAGAGGGAGATCTCGCCGGCGCCGGAGGAGGGCGAGCGGGTCGTCTTCCGCTCGCACTGCCTGCGCGGCTTTGGCCTCCCGGCAAGCGGGTTTCTTCGTTCCTTCCTCGAATTCTACAACCTCCAGCCGCATCACCTCACGCCCAATGCGGTGATGCTGCTGTCGGCCTTCGTCTCCCTCTGCGAAGGCTTCTTAGGGCTGCTCCCCACGCTGGAGCTCTGGGGAGAGTTCTTCCAGAGCAAGCTCGGCACAGTCGTCGCCGGCGTGCCCGCCCCCTGTGGAGCCTTCATCGCCATGAGGAGGGCGAGCGAGAACAATCCGTTCCCGCCCATCCCCCTGATCCAGTCGGTGAAGGTCTGGCAGAGATCTTATTTCTACGTGAAGAACGTCGCCGAGCAAGAAGACTACATCAACTTGCCGGCTTACGTAGCCGGCACGCCGGCTAGGAGGCAGCCCTCGTGGAGCTTTCGGTCCCGGTCGTTGTCTCCGGCCGGGAACGCCGCCATCTCCCGGCTTCGGGTGCTGATTCAGTCAGAAGGCTTGTGCGGGGCTGACTTGGTGGCCGCCTTCGTGGAGCGCCGGATCCTTCCTCTCCAGAGCCGGCCCCATATGATGTGTCAGATGAGCGGCCGTTTCGACCCAAGCCGGCTCAGCACATGGGAGATGCCCCACGCGGAGGTGGCGCTCATGGTCAACTACATTGCCAATTGCAAGCTCAGTGGGGACTGGCAATACGGCAAGGCGCCGTACTCTCGCGCGAATCCTCCACCCGTGGTAAGTTTCTCTCTTTATCTTCTTTTTCGTTGTCAGCCGGCTTCGTGACGGCCGGCTTCTGACCAGCCGGTTCTTTGTGCAGAACCCTCTTCTTGCGTCGCCGGCCGGGGCGGCCGGGATCGAACGCCAGTACGCCCCCGACCGCGCGGTGGATGATGTCGACGACCCGGACATGGGGGCGGCTGCTATGGAAGACGCTGTCGTGGGGGACAATGCCGAGCCCGGAGGCTCGAGGTTCACCGCGAGCTTCGAGGACTGGCCGGACGACTTTGAAGCCGTAGTCGCTCCGAGTCGCCAGCCGGCGGCCGACCAACAGGGCACGGGCTCGTCCGTCGCGCCGGCTGCCGGCGGCGCGCAGAAGCGTCGGGCCGCTCTAGGCCTCTTCGGCAGTCGGCCGAAGAAGTCCAAACCTTCCGCCGCGGCGACGAAGCGAGAAGAGGCGGCCGCGAAGGCGGCCCGCTTCCGCAAGGCCGTAAAACAGCCCCAGGCGGTCTCGGCGTAAGTCTTTACTTGCTTTGCCGCAATCTCGTCGTTGTTCTCTTTTCTTCGAATGTCTTCTTAACTTTCCTTCGCATGCTGGGCAGGGCGCCGCTTTCTCTTGAGCGGGGCCCGGGCGGCTCCGTCGTGGGGCCGGCTGGAGGGTCTTCGAGCTCCCGCCGCGTGGACCCCCGCGCCGATCTTAGGGAGGCCACCGAGCGGAACGCCCGCGAAGCGCGGGAGGAGCGCGAGGCGGCGGAGAAGGCGGCCGCCCAGGCGGCAAAGGGGAGGCTGAAGCGGTAGCCAAGGCCCAGAGGGAGGCGGCTTCCGCAGAGACGGAGGCGGAAAGCTCGCGCAGCCAGCCTCCGCTGCTCGCCGTGCCCCTCCGAGCCATGGCCCCCGACACCCCGTTGCCCTTGGCGGAGGAGATCATCCAAGACCCGCCGCTGTTGGAGAGGGAGGAGGAGCCCGTGGTCTTGGCCGGGAGAGCGCCGCCTGCGGCGCCAACCGGAGCGGGCCAAGGCGGCCAATCGTCCGCGGCGCCGGAGGAGCCGGCCGAAGGTGAGCCAGAGAGCAGGGCCGGCCTCAAGGTGCAGCTGGTGACGGGCCGGCGTGCTGGAGGAGGCGCTGCTCCGCCGGAGTTGCGCCGAGCCGCGGGCGCAGGCCAGCCGGCTGGAGATCTGGAGGCGGCCAGCTCCGCCGTGTCCGAGTGGACTCCCAGTGGGGGGACCGGCGAGCTGGAAGCAGCGGCTCAAGGGGTCCGGAGCCGGCTACGAGCTCAAGCCGCCCTGCTGCAACAGCTTAACCAAGAGTTCTTGTCGACGCGAACCACTGTCCGGGTGAGTCCTTCGCTCTTGGCTGCTTTACTTTCTTGATTTCTCCCGTGGGGGCGCGTCAGCGCACCCACTGGGTGTAGTCCCTAAGATTCTGGCCGACTGCTGCGCAGTCGGGTCGGATCTTTCTCGACGGCCACCTTACTTTGCTTTCTTTCTAAATTTTCAGGAATACCACAACCTTCGTGTTGCCGCCTTCGACTCCCAGGCTCGAGAGTTGAGCCGGCGGACCGACGACCTGGCCGACAGCCGAAGTAAGTACTTGGTAAACTGCCCCATTTGTAAGTACTTCGCCAATCCGATTTATTTTGCATGGTAAATACTTATAGTCATGGGAAATATGCTCCAAATGTGCTCCGAAGCTAGGGTAAACTGCCCCATTTGTAATCAAGTATTTTTTGGACCTACTCTAAATGAGCCAAATATTTTTTATTAACACCTATTCAATCTATATAGTGTTGATTCGAAGTCTCACTATTTATTGAATTAATCTTCATTTTTAACATTTTTGTTGAAAATAATGTGATTTAATAGAAAACCATTAAAAACACATTTAAAATATGAAAAAATAAAACTAAGTTCAAATCCTTCTTATTCACTCTAATTTTTTTAATTTTTCAGAAAACCTACCTCCTTTCCTTGAACTCTCTGCAATGTTGTGTACGTGATAGCTCATATGTGTGAAGGTTTTTTCATGAAAATGTCCATAGAACAAGTTTATGATTTTTTGTTGGTAACATGTCACATCAGACAACATTGTGCGCATGTTATATTTTTTTATTTTTTAAATTAATGGTGCTCATTTAACCACGATCCTGCCAGCTAGGTTTTTTCTGAAAATGTCCGTAGACCAAGTTTAGTATTTATCCTCGTTAGTGTGTCTTGTAAAACGACGATTGGCGAAGGTTTCATATTTTTTGGATTTTTTAAATTAGTTATGCTCAGTCAAACACTAGATAACCCCATTGACCAACTAAAAACCCCTCTAAACCCCGCGGGGTTTCGCCTAACCCTAACTCCGAACATCAGCCGTCCGATCTTACCCTAGCGCCAAGCGACAGTCCTCAGATATGGTCTTCTAGAAGGAATTCTGAGGCCAGGCTTTGTGCAGGCTTCGCGCCGTTGGATCACCAGGACGGCTCCGCATCGTTGGATCCTTTGGCGATCCTTGAGACGTTGGTTGTGCTCGCCCACCATTGCCTCCCCTGTCTTCTTCTTCTTCTTCTGCGGTGACCAGAGGAGCCACTCGTCTGCTTCTTCTTCTTCGGCAACTAGATATGTCGAGCTCCACTTCAGCATCCATGCCCTCGTGGCCCTAGTATGGTCCAGTGCCCATGGAGCGATGCCCTGACTGCCCACACACTGCGCCACTGAAAAGGTTGAGTTCGAGGGAGGAAAAGTATGGCAACTTTGGGCGTGAGTTCGTGAAATGCGAGAGCAAGCCAGAGGGGCAGGTTAGATCTCATGATTTTTCTTTGACCCTTTCTTTTTCTCTTTGCTTCTAATTCTTTTTCGTTGGATCTGAGATTTAGGGTTCATGATTTCGTTTCAGATCGTGAAGAAATGCACACATTTTGAATGGATGGATGACTACGTTTGGAGGCTTCAATGGGAGGGCTTGCTTCAATTCAATGGGGCCGCAACCCGGGAGGTCAATCTGCTGACAGCCACTCGGGATTTGGTCTCTGAAAGTGCTGCTCCGGCAGTTGGGGATGAGGATCTGAAGGGGGAATTAAAGAAGATGAACAAGAACTTGAGACAGATGATTTAGTTGAACAAGCAGGCGAATCTGATAGCTTTAGGATTTCATTTTTGCATAGTTTCTCTAGGATTTGCTTACTTGCTGGTCATCACCCGTTAGAGATGTTATTTGCGTCGTGTCATGTGTTCTACGATTTGCTTAAGGGTTTGTGGATCATGTGCTCTCTGTGTTGCTTAACTTGTGGATCATGTGCTCTCTGTGTTTCTTAAACTATGTCTCTATCTCCATCTCTGAGTCTCTGTAGGTGTTAGTTTTTGACACTTTCAGTTTCGTCAGACAACACCGAGGGCAAGAGAAAAAAACGTAGTTATTGGGCCCAAAATGAAACCAAGCTCTGGTTGGGCCGTCGCATTGCGTTGACTGTCGAAAGCCCACAGGTTAAAGAGGCTTAGAAAAATAGTGCATGTGATGGCTCTGTTTTTTCTCTGTTTTTTTGCTTGATTGTTTTGATTGCACCTACAGAGATTGAGTGCATGTTGGTTACATTACAAGAATAGGTTACATCATTTGAAGTTACACAATAATTGATATTGCCACCAAGAGCCACCAACAAGTAAACAATGGGCTAGCCTTCAAAAAATATTTTTATCCTACCAAATGGCCCCAAACTATTCAAAAAATAGCTTCTATTTGTTCATACTATATAGGTATCCTACAATTTATATGGGCACCAACAATTCAAAAAAATTAGCTTCTTTTTCTTCTTTTCAACATCAACATGGCTCATCTTTCCAGCTTTAATTTCCTTTCTGACACCTCAACCAGTCCATTAGCCACCCGTGCCAAAACTTGGAACCAATAAAACCTATAATACAAGGGCCAACATTAATTTCATCATGCTAAATGGCCACAAACTATTCAAAAATTAGCTTGTTTTTTTTCATACAATATACGGAATAGGGCCACCAACAATTCAAAAAAATTAGCTTTTCTCCTTCTTCTTTTCAACACCAACATGGCTCATTTTTCTAGCTTTAGTTTCCTTTTTGACACTTCAACTAATACATTATCCGCGCGTGCGAAAACTTGACCCTAAAATATAAGGGCCTACTCTAAATGGGCCATTTAAACTTGACCTAAACAACATGGATATAACAAGACGAATGGGCTATCGTCCAACCATTTTTACAAGGCTAACCCCAAAACTTGTTGGTTTTCATTGAAGGAGAAGGGCTCGTCTACGGCACCATATCCATCTAGCGATATCTCATGTCAAATAAGATAGAAATAGCAAGCAAAACACAAATAAGCAATGACATATCAAATAAGGGTAGCAAGCATAACATAGTTCTTAGGGGATAACACCACAGAGATAAAAAGTTCACGTTACAACCAATGGCATAATTAAGATAGAAATATATAAAATATAAAAAGCCCTAACACCTTAGGGCAAGACAAGCTTCACGAGACCGGGCCTTCACCACCATCCTCACTGCGCCTCCTCTTCACTGCTCCTCTTCACCGCTCCTCCTCCATGTCGTCCTCGCCGATGTAGTAGGGGAGGCTGTGCATACCGTTGCGGGTGGGGAAGATGTTGTTGAAGTCCGTGAAGATGTTGTAGGTGGTGAATGGGATGAACTCGCACCCACACCAAAACACCTTGTCGAGGACGTAGTACTCATCGAATCTATTGGTGAAGTTGGCGATGAGCCCTATCGGCAGAGTGGTGGAGTTTGGACGCACTTCCTCCAGTCAGAACATCACCGGCGAGCCCGCACCGAGGAACCACTGGGCAAACTCCTTTCCACCCCTCCAGCGTGAGGACACCCACACACGGAACTTCGTCTCCACGATGACACCGGCAGGATACCGCCTCTCTAGCACGGTCGGTGGGAGCTTGAAGGTGGGGTCGTTGTACTGCATCCTCGCCTAGCTTTGAGAGTGCTCTGGGTTTGGGTGAAGAAGAGAAAGGGGCGGCGCAATTGGATGTGTGGATAATAGGTGGAGGCGTGGGTGGTTTAAATAGAGAAAGGGGAAGGGAAGGGGAGTGGTGATGGCAGTTGGAACTACGTCGGTATTTCCCCGGAGAGGGAAGGATGATGTAGCACATCGATGGTAGGTATTTCCCTCAGTTATGAAACCAAGGTATCGAACCAGCAGGAGAACCAAGCAACACAACGTAAGCAGCACCTGCACACAAACAACAACACCTCGCAACCCGACGAGTTAAAGGGTTGTCAATCCCTTCCAGGGTATGATGCCTCAAGATAGGCAAACGGACATGAGGTAAATTGTAGTAGATTGATGGATCGAACGCCAAATAAAATACTAAGAATAAAACGCAGCAAGGTATTTTTGTATTTATTGGTTTAATAGATCTGAATAAAAATGCAAAGGGAAAGTAGATCACAAGGAAAATATATGAGAAAGAAGATCCGTGGGGCGTAGGTTTCACTAGTGGCTTCTCTCGAGAAAAAATAGCAAACAGTGGGTAAACAAATTACTGTTGGGTAATTGATAGAACTTCAATAATTATGAAGATATCCAGGCAATGATCATTGCATAGGCATCACGTCATGGATTAGTAGACCGACTCCTGCCTGCATCTACTACTATTACTCCACACATCGACCGCTATCCAGCATGCATCTAGAGTATTAAGTTCATGGAAAAATAGAGTAATGCAATAAGAATGATGACATGATGTAGACAAGATCCCTTTGTCTATATGGCGGTAGATATAGATCTCATCTTTTTATCCTTAGCAGCAACGATACATACGTGTCGGTTCCCTTTCTGTCACTGGGATCAAGCACCGTAAGATCGAACCCACTACCTGGCACCTCTTCTCATTGCAAGATAAATAGATCAAGTTGGCCAAACAAAACCCAAATATCGGAGAAGAAATACGAGGCTATAAGAGATCATGCATATAAGATATGAAAGAAACTCAAATAACTTTCATGGATATAAAAAGATATGACCGATCATAAACTCGAAGTTCATCAGATCCCAACAAACACACCGCAAAAGAGTTACATCATATGGATATCCAACAGACCATTGTATTGAGAATTCAGCGAGCGAGCGAGCGAGAGAGAGAGAGAGCCATCTAGCTACTAACTATGGACCCCAAAGGTCTACAAAGAACTACTCACGCATCATCGGAGAGACACCAATGGAAGTGGTGAACCCCTCCGTGATGGTGTCTAGATTGGATCTGGTGGTTCTGGACTCTGCGGCGGTTGGATGAATATTTCGTCGACTCTTTTAGGGTTTCTGGAATATTGGGGGTATTTATAGAGCAAAGAGGCGGTCCGGGGGGACCCTAGGTGGGCACAACCCACCAGGGCGCGCTTGGGCCTCCTGGTGCGCCCTGGTGGGTTGTCCCCTCCTCGGGACTCCCCCCAGGTGCTACCAGGACCCATCTTCTTCCTTTTGGTCCATAAAAAATCATTGTAAAGTTTCATGGCATTTGGACTTTGTCTGATATTGATTTCCCGCGATGTAAAAAACATGCAGAAAACAGCAACTGGCACTTGGCACTATGTCAATAGGTTAGTACCAAAAAATGATATAAAATGACTATAAAATGATTATAGAACATCCAAGATTGATAATAAAACAGCATGGAACAATCAAAAATTATAGATACGTTGGAGACGTATCAGCATCCCCAAGCTTAACTCCTACTCATCCTCGAGTAGGTAAGTGATAAAAACAGAAATTTTGATGTGGAGTGCTGTTCATCAAGTCTTATCATATTATTTTCTTTATAGCATCGACATTTGGACTTTTATGTGATTCAAAGCAATAGTCTAGTTTTGACACAATAATTTAGATACTCAAGCATATCAACAAGCAACCATGTCTTTCAAAATATCAATGCTAAAACAAGTTATCCCTAACCCATCATGCTCAAACATTGATCCATTCATGAAACACACTTGAATATTAACTACACCCAGTACTTGAGCACGATCATATTGCCTCCAAGTTGGTGCTTTTGTAAGAGAAGGTGGAGACTCAAATTTCAAAAATAAAATTGCATAAAGTAAAAGAAAGGCCCTTCGCAGAGGGAAGTTGGGATTTGTAGAGGTGCCAGAGCTCAAAGCGAAAAATTAGAGATAAAAACATTTTGGGAGGTGTATCCATCCCACCAACGAAAACGACTTAGAGTTCCGAACTCTTTCCATGCTAGATATGCCATAGGCGGTTCCCAAACAGAAAATAAAGTTTATTCCTTTTTCCACCATTACTTTCACTTTCCATAGCTAACCGCATCCACGGGTGCCCTCCGTACCAACACTTTCCAAGGAATTTATTATTTGACAACATAAAGTAAATTTTTTTTTGCATTTCGGGACTGGGCATCCCTAAAACCTTTGCCTTACTCTCGTGCAATGACAAGTGAATAAACACTCATCTTGAGAATAACACATCTAGCATGGAAAATATTAGCCACCCGTTACCGTTCCGCGAGCGAAACAAACACACAAAAGAGAAGTTTATTTTGAAAATTAGAGATGGCACATGCAAATTTGCTTAGAATGGCAAAAGAATACGCATATAGGTAGATATAGTGGACACATGTGGCAAAACTGGTTTAAAGGATTTTGGATCCACAAGTAGAGGTCATACTTAGTGCAAAACGAAGGCTAGCAAAAAGATTGAGAAGCGACCAACCAAGAAACGAATAATATCATAAGCAAGCATTAAGCATAATTAACACCGAATAATGCACCACAAGTAGGATATAATTTTCATTGCATGATTATTTACTTTCATGCATGCATAGGGAATCACAAACCTTAAAACCAATATTCTTACTAGAGCATAATTACTCATCAACATAACTCACATATTGTGATGGCCTGGCTTATTAGGGATGATAGACTACTCATATCAATAAGGAATTCCTTCTTTTCCGGGAGCCCATTCGGATAGAACTCCAAAGTTAAGCGTGCTCAGCTTGGAGTAGTGTCAGGATGGGTGACCGACCGGGAAGTTGCTCCCGGGTGCGCACGAGCGAGGACAAAGTGCGTAGAAAAGACTAGTATTGATCTGTGGGGCCAGTCTAGATCCCGCCAGGAGTAACGACCACCGGCGGGTGTGTCCGGGGCGTTACAAGTTGGTATCAGAGCCGACCCTCGCGGTTACATGGATGGTTGCGGACCGGTGTGTGGTCATGTTGTTCATGACGTTTGTGACCCGTCGTGGCACAAGGCATGGCACATGTTGGGGAATGTAGTAATTTCAAAAAATTTCCTACGCACACGCAAGATCATGGTGATGCATAGCAACGAGAGGGGAGAGTGTGATCTACGTACCCTTGTAGATCGACAACGGAAGCATTAAATTGGTTGATGTAGTCGTACGTCTTCACGGCTCGACCGATCAAGCACCGAAACTAAGGCACCTCCGAGTTCTAGCACACGTTCAGCTCGATGACGATCCCCAGACTCCGATCCAGCAAAGTGTCAGGGAAGAGTTCCGTCAACACGACGGCGTGGTGACGATCTTGATGTACCACTATCGCAGGGCTTCGCCTAAGCACCGCTACAATATTATCGAGGACTATGGTGGAAGGGGGCACCGCACACGGCTAAGAATATGATCACGTGGATCAACTTATGTCCTTAGGGGTGCCCCTTGCCTCCGTATATAAAGGTTCAAAGGGGGGGGGCGGCCGGCCAAGAGGAGGCGCGCCAGGAGGAGTCCTACTCCCTCCAGGAGTAGGACTCCCCCCTTTCCTAGTTGGAATAGGATTCACGGAGGGGGGGAAAGAGGAGAGAGAGGAGGAAGGGGGGCCGGCCCCCTCTCCTTGTCCTATTCGGACCAAGGGGGGGGGAGGGGCGCGCAGCCCATCTCTGGCCACCTCTCCTCTCTTCCACTAAGGCCCATATACCTCCCGGGGGGGGGGGGTTCCGGTAACCTCCCGGTAATCTGGTAAAATCCCGATTTCACCCGGAACACTTCCGATATCCAAACATAGGCTTCCAATATATCAATCTTTATGTCTCGACCATTTCGAGACTCATCGTCATGTCCGTGATCACATCCGGGACTACAAACAACCTTCGGTACATCAAAACGCATAAACTCATAATATAACTGTCATCGAAACCTTAAGCGTGCGGACCCTACGGGTTCGAGAACAATGTAGACATGACCGAGACACGTCTCTGGTCAATAACCAATAGCGGGACCTGGATGCCCATATTGGTTCCTACATATTCTACGAAGATCTTTTATCGGTCAGACCGCATGACAACATACGTTGTTCCCTTTGTCATCGGTATGTTACTTGCCCGAGATTCGATCGTCGGTATCCTATATCTAGTTCAATCTTGTTACCGGCAAGTCTCTTTACTCGTTCTGTAATACATCATCCCGCAACTAACTCATTAGTTGCAATGCTTGCAAGGCTTAAGTGATGTGCATTACCGAGAGGGCCCAAAGATACCTCTCCGACAATTGGAGTGACAAATCCTAATCTCGAAATACGCCAACCCAACATGTACCTTTGGAGACACCTGTAGAGCTCCTTTATAATCACCCAGTTACGTTGTGACGTCTGGTAGCACACAAAGTGTTCCTCTGGGAAACGGGAGTTGCATAATCTCATAGTCATAGGAACATGTATAAGTCATGAAGAAAACAATAGCAACATACTAAACGATCGGGTGCTAAGCTAATGGAATGGGTCATGTCAATCATATCATTCAACTAATGATGTGATCCCGTTAATCAAATAACAACTCTTTGTCCATGGTTAGGAAACATAACCATCTTTGATTAACGAGCTAGTCAAGTAGAGGCATACTAGTGACACTCTATTTGTCTATGTATTCACACATGTATTATGTTTCCGGTTAATACAATTCTAGCATGAATAATAAACTTTTATCATGATATAAGGAAATAAATATTAACTTTATTATTGCCTCTAGGGCATATTTCCTTCAGTCTCCCACTTGCACTAGAGTCAATAATCTAGATTACACAGTAATGATTCTAACACCCATGGAGCCTTGGTGCTGATCATGTTTTGCTCGTGGAAGAGGCTTAGTCAACGGGTCTGCAACATTCAGATCCATATGTATCTTGCAAATCTCTATGTCTCCCACCTGGACTAGATCCCGGATGGAATTGAAGCGTCTCTTGATGTGCTTGGTTCTCTTGTAAAATTTGGATTCCTTCGCCAAGGCAATTGCACCAGTATTGTCACAAAAGATTTTCATTGGACCCGATGCACTAGGTATGACACCTAGATCGGATATGAACTCCTTCATCCAGACTCCTTCATTCGCTGCTTCCGAAGCAGCTATGTATTCCGCTTCACACGTAGATCCCGCCACGATGCTCTGTTTAGAACTGCACCAACTGACAGCTCCACCGTTTAATGTAAACACGTATCCGGTTTGCGATTTAGAATCGTCCGGATCAGTGTCAAAGCTTGCATCAACGTAACCGTTTACGATGAGCTCTTTGTCACCTCCATATACGAGAAACATATCCTTAGTCCTTTTCAGGTACTTCAAGATGTTCTTAACCGCTGTCCAGTGATCCACTCCTGGATTACTTTGGTACCTCCCTGCTAGACTTATAGCAAGGCACACATCAGGTCTGGTACACAGCATTGCATACATGATAGAGCCTATGGCTGAAGCATAGGGAACATCTTTCATTTTCTCTCTATCTTCTGCAGTGGTCGGGCATTGAGTCTGACTCAACTTCACACCTTGTAACACAGGCAAGAACCCTTTCTTTGCTTGATCCATTTTGAACTTCTTCAAAATCTTGTCAAGGTATGTGCTTTGTGAAAGTCCAATTAAACGTCTTGATCTATCTCTATAGATCTTTATGCCTAATATGTAAGCAGCTTCACCGAGGTCTTTCATTGAAAACCTCTTATTCAAGTATCCCTTTATGCTATCCAGAAATTCTATATCATTTCCAATCAGTAATATGTCATACATATAATATCAGAAATGCTACAGAGCTCCCACTCACTTTCTTATAAATACAGGCTTCTCCAAAAGTCTGTATAAAACCAAATGCTTTGATCACACTATCAAAGCGTTTATTCCAACTCCGAGAGGCTTGCACCAGTCCATAAATGGATCGCTGGAGCTTGCACACTTTGTTAGCTCCCTTTGGATCGACAAAACCTTCCGGTTGCATCATATACAACTCTTCTTCCAGAAATCCATTCAGGAATGCAGTTTTGACATCCATCTGCCAAATTTCATAATCATAAAATGCGGCAATTGCTAACATGATTCGGACAGACTTAAGCATCGCTCCGGGTGAGAAGGTCTCATCGTAGTCAACCCCTTGAACTTGCCGAAACCCTTTTGCGACAAATCAAGCTTTGTAGACAGTAATATTACCGTCGGCGTCAGTCTTCTTCTTGAAGATCCATTTATTCTCAATTGCTTGCCGATCATTGGGCAAGTCAACCAAAGTCCACACTTTGTTCTCATACATGGATCCCATCTCAGATTTCATGGCTTCAAGCCATTTTGCGGAATCTGGGCTTACCATCGCTTCTTGATAGTTCGTAGGTTCATCATGATCTAGTAGCATGACTTCCAGAACTGGATTACCGTACCACTCTGGCGTGGATCTCACTCTGGTTGATCTACGAGGTTCAGTAGTATCTTGTTCTGAAGTTTCATGATCATTATCATTAGCTTCCTCACTAATTGGTGTAGGTGTCACAGAAACAGTTTTCTGTGATGCACTACTTTCCAATAAGGGAGCAGGTATAGTTACCTCGTCAAGTTCTACTTTCCTCCCACTCACTTCTTTCGAGAGAAACTCCTTCTCCAGAAAGTTTCCGAACTTAGCAACAAAAGTCTTGCCTTCGGATCTGTGATAGAAGGTGTATCCAATAGTCTCCTCTGGATATCCTATGAAGACACATTTCTCCGATTTGCGTTCGAGCTTATCAGGTTGAAGCTTTTTCACATAAGCATCGCAGCCCCAAACTTTCAGAAACGACAACGTTGGTTTCTTGCCAAACCATAGTTCGTAAGGCGTCGTCTCAACGGATTTTGATGGTGCCCTATTTAACATGAATGCGGCCGTCTCCAAAGCATAACCCCAAAACGATAGCGGTAAATCAGTAAGAGACATCATAGATCGCACCATATCTAGTAAAGTACGATTACGACGTTCGGACACACCATTACGCTGTGGTGTTCCGAGTGGCGTGAGTTGCGAAACTATTCCGCATTGTTTCAAATGTACACCAAACTCGTGACTCAAATATTCTCCTCCACGATCAGATCGTAGAAACTTTATTTTCTTGTTACGATGATTTTCAACTTCACTCTGAAATTCTTTGAACTTTTCAAACATTTCAGACTTATGTTTCATTAAGTAGATATATCCATATCTGCTTAAGTCATCTGTGAAGGTGAGAAAATAACGATATTCGCCACGAGCCTCAATATTCATCGGACCACATACATCAGTATGTATGATTTCCAAAAAATCTGTTGCTCTCTCCATAGTACCGGAGAACGGCGTTTTAGTCATCTTGCCCATGAGGCACGGTTTGCAAGTACCAAGTGATTCATAATCAAGTGGTTCCAAAAGTCCATCAGTATGGAGTTTCTTCATGCGCTTTACACCGATATGACCTAAACGGCAGTGCCATAAATAAGTTGCACTATCTTTATCAACTCTGCATCTTTTGGCTTCAACATTATGAATATGTGTGTTACTTATCGAGATTCAATAAGAATAGACCACTCTTCAAGGGTGCATGACCATAAAAGATATTACTCATATAAATAGAACAACCATTATTCTCTTATTTAAATGAATAACCGTCTTGCATCAAACAAGATCCAGATATAATGTTCATGCTTAACGCTGGCACCAAATAACAATTATTTAGGTCTAATATTAATCCCGAAGGTAGATGTAGAGGTAGTGTGCCGACCGCGATCACATCGACTTTGGAACCGTTTCCCACGCGCATCGTCACGTCGTCCTTAGCCAATCTTCGCTTAATTGGTAGTCCCTATTTTGAGTTGCAAATATTAGCAACATAACCAGTATCAAATACCCAGGTGCTACTGTGAGCATTAGTAAGGTACACATCAATAACATGTATATCACATATACCTTTGTTCACCTTGCCATCCTTCTTATCCGCCAAATACTTGGGGTAGTTCCGCTTCCAGTGACCAGTCTGCTTGCAGTAGAAGCACTCAGTTTCAGGCTTAGGTCCAGACTTGGGTTTCTTCTCTTGAGCAGCAACTTGCTTGCTCTTCTTCTTGAAGTTCCCCTTCTTCTTCCCTTTGCCCTTTTTCTTGAAACTAGTGGTCTTGTTGACCATCAACACTTGATGCTCCTTTTTGATTTCTACCTCCGCAGCTTTCAGCATTGCGAAGAGCTCGGGAATAGTCTTATTCATCCCTTGCATATTATAGTTCATCACGAAGCTCTTGTAGCTTGGTGACAGTGATTGGATAATTCTGTTAATGACGCAATCATCTGGAAGATTAACTCCCATTTGAATCAAGTGATTATTATACCTAGACATTTTGAGTATATGCTCACTGACAGAACTGTTCTCCTCCATCTTGCAGCTATAGAACTTATTGGAGACTTCATATCTCTCAATCCGGGCATTTGCTTGAAATATTAACTTCAACTCCTGGAACATCTCATATGCTCCATGACGTTCAAAGCATCGTTGAAGTCCCGATTCTAAGCCATAAAGCATGGCACACTGAACTATCGAGTAGTCATCAGCTTTGCTCTGCCAGACGTTCACAACATCTGGTGTTGCTCCAGCAGCAGGCCTGGCACCCAGCGGTGCTTCCAGGACGTAATTCTTCTGTGCAGCAATGAGGATAATCCTCAAGTTATGGACCCAGTCCGTGTAATTGCTACCATCATCTTTCAACTTTGCTTTCTCAAGGAACGCATTAAAATTCAACGGAACAACAGCACGTGCCATTTATCTACAATCATACATAAACAAGCAAGATACTATCAGGTACTAAGTTCATGATAAATTTAGGTTCAATTAATCATATTACTTAAAGAACTCCCACTTAGATAGACATCCCTCTAATCCTCTAAGTGATTACGTGATCCAAATCAACTAAACCATGTCCGATCATCACGTGAGATGGAGTAGTTTCATTGGTGAACATCACTATGTTGATCATATCTACTATATGATTCACGCTCGACCTTTCGGTCTCCGTGTTCCGAGGCCACATCTGTATATGCTTGGCTCGTCAATTATAACCTGACTATTCCGCGTGTGCAACTGTTGCACCCGTTGTATTTGAACGTAGAGCCTATCACACCCGATCATCACGTGGTGTCTCAGCACGAAGAACTTTCGCAACGGTGCATACTCAGGGAGAACACTTCTTGATAATTAGTGAGAGATCATCTTATAATGCTACCGTCAATCAAAGCAAGATAAGATGCATAAAAGATAAACATCACATGCAATCAATATAAGTGATATGATATGGCCATCATCATCTTGTGCTTGTGATCTCCATCTCCGAAACACCATCATGATCACCATCGTCACCGGTGCGACACCTTGATCTCCATCGTAGCATCGTTGTCGTCTCGCCAATCTTATGCTTCCACGACTATCGCTACCGCTTAGTGATAAAGTAAAGCATTACAGCGCGATTGCATTGCATACAATAAAGCGACAACCATATGGCTCCTGCCAGTTGCCGATAACTCGGTTACAAAACATGATCATCTCATACAATAAAATTTAGCATCATGTCTTGACCATATCACATCACAACATGCCCTGCAAAAACAAGTTAGACGTCCTCTACTTTGTTGTTGCATGTTTTACGTGGTTGCTACGGGCTTTAAGCAAGAACCAATCTTACCTACGCATCAAAACCACAACGATAGTTTGTCAAGTTGGTGCTATTTTAACCTTCACAAGGACCGGGCGTAGCCACACTTGGTTCAACTAAAGTTGGAGAAACTGTCACCTGCAAGACACCTATGTGCAAAGCACGTCGGGAGAACCGGTCTCGCGTAAGCGTACGCGTAATGTCGGTCCGGGCCACTTCGTCCAACAATACCACCGAACCAAAGTATGACATGCTGGTAAGCAGTATGACTTATATCGCCCACAACTCACTTGTGTTCTACTCGTGCATATAACATCAACATATAAAACCTAGGCTCGGATGCCACTGTTGGGGAACGTAGTAATTTCAAAAAATTTCCTACGCACATGCAAGATCATGGTGATGCATAGCAACGAGAGGGGAGAGTGTGATCTACGTACCCTTGTAGATCGACAACGGAAGCGTTAACTTGGTTGATGTAGTCGTACGTCTTCACGGCCCGACCGATCAAGCACCGAAACTACGGCACCTCCGAGTTCTAGCACACGTTCAGCTCGATGACGATCCCCGGACTCTGATCCAGCAAAGTGTCGGGGAAGAGGTCCGTCAGCACGACGGCGTGGTGACGATCTTGATGTACTACTGTCGCAGGGCTTCGCCTAAGCACCGCTACAATATTATCGAGGACTATGGTGGAAGGGGGCACCGCACACGACTAAGAATATGATCACGTGGATCAACTTATGTCCTTAGGGGTGCCCCTTGCCTCCGTATATAAAGGTTCAAAGGGGGGGGGGGCGGCCGGCCAAGAGGAGGCGCGCCAGGAGGAGTCCTACTCCCTCCGGGAGTCGGACTCCCCCCTTTCCTAGTTGGAATAGGATTCGCGAAGGGGGGGGGGAAAGAGGAGAGAGAGGAGGAAGGGGGGCCGGCCCCCTCTCCTTGTCCTATTCGGACCAAGGGGGGAGGGGCGCGGGGCCCATCTCTGGCCACCTCTCCTCTCTTCCACTAAGGCCCACTAAGGCCCATATACCTCCCGAGGGGGTTCCGGTAACCTCCCGGTAATCCGGTAAAATCCCGATTTCACCTGGAACACTTCCGATATCCCAACATAGGCTTCCAATATATCAATCTTTATGTCTCGACCATTTCGAGACTCCTCGTCATGTCTGTGATCACATCCGGGACTCCGAACAACCTTCGGTACATCAAAACGCATAAACTCATAATATAACTGTCATTGAAACCTTAAGCATGCGGACCCTACGGGTTCGAGAACAATGTAGACATGACCGAGACACGTCTCCGGTCAATAACCAATAGCGGGACCTGGATGCCCATATTGGTTCCTACATATTCTACGAAGATCTTTTATCGGTCAGACCGCATAACAACATACGTTGTTCCCTTTGTCATCGGTATGTTACTTGCCTAAGATTCGATCGTCGGTATCCTATACCTAGTTCAATCTCGTTACCGGCAAGTCTTGTTACTCGTTCTGTAATACATCATCCCGCAACTAACTCATTAGTTGCAATGCTTACAAGGCTAAAGTGATGTGCATTACCGAGAGGGCCCAGAGATACCTCTCCGACAATCGGAGTGACAAATCCTAATCTCGAAATACGCCAACCCAACATGTACCTTTGGAGACACCTGTAGAGCTCCTTTATAATCACCCAGTTACGTTGTGACGTTTGGTAGCACACAAAGTGTTCCTCTGGCAAACGGGAGTTGCATAATCTCATAGTCATAGGAACATGTATAAGTCATGAAGAAAACAATATCAACATACTAAACGATCGGGTGCTAAGCTAATGGATTGGGTCATGTCAATCAGATCATTCAACTAATGATGTGATCCCGTTAATCAAATAACAACTCTTTGTCCATGGTTAGGAAACATAACCATCTTTGATTAACGAGCTAGTCAAGTAGAGGCATACTAGTGACACTCTATTTGTCTATGTATTCACACATGTATTACGTTTTCGGTTAATACAATTCTAGCATGAATAATAAACTTTTATCATGATATAAGGAAATAAATAATAACTTTATTATTGCCTCTAGGGCATATTTCCTTCAGCACATGTACTGGACTGGAAGCACAGACGTATGTGCCAAGAGGGAACGTTCCTGTGGACCGACGAGGACGTCGGTTCCTCTGAGTGGGGGTGTATGTGATGGCCTGGCTTATTAGGGATGATAGACTACTCATATCAATAAGGAATTCCTTCTTTTCCGGGAGCCCATTCGGATAGAACTGCAAAGTTAAGCGTGCTCAGCTTGAAGTAGTGTCAGGATGGGTGACCGACCGGGAAGTTGCTCCCGGGTGCGCATGAGTGAGGACAAAGTGCATAGAAAAGACTAGTATTGATCTGTGGGGCCAGTCTAGATCCCGTCAGGAGTAACGACCACCGGCGGGTGTGTCCGGGGCGTTACACATATCACATCATCAGATCTCAAAACTATTACTAAGAATCAAGTTTATTTTGTCCAATGATCTTCATGACATATTTTCTTTTTCTTTATCCTTCTTGGATATCTATCACTTTGATACTAATTTTCATGTGTTGCTTTTCATAAGCTCAAACAAATATAAGTAAAGATCATGAGCATAACAAATTTTCTTTCTCTCAAAATAATTTAAGTGAAGCAAGAGAGTTTTTTTTCAAAATTTTACAAACTCTCAAACAAAAATAAGTGAATCAAGAGAGCATTTATTCAAAAATAACAAAGCACACCGTGCTCAAAAAGATATAAGTGAAGCACTAGAGCAAGTCCTAGCTCATAAAAGATTTAAGTGAAGCATAGAGAGCAATTCTAACAAGTCATGATATAATTTTAGCTCTCTCAAATAGGTGTGTCCAGCAAGGATTGATGACTTAAAACACAAAATAAAACAAGCAAATACACATATCATACAAGACGCTCCAAGCAAAACACATATCATGTGATGAATAAAAATATAGTCTCGAGTAAAATACCGATAGTTGTTGGAAGAAAGCGGGGTTGCCACTCGGGGGCATCCCCAAGCATAGTTGGTTGCTCATTCTTGGATATTAGCTTGGGATGCCGGGGCATCCCCAAGCTTAGGCTCTTACATCCTTCCTTCATCCATCATAAGATAAGCCAAAACTTGAAAACTTCAATCACACAAAACTCAACAAAACCTTCGTGAGATCCGTTAGTGTAAGAAAGCAAACCACTACTATGAGTGTTGTGTCAAACCAATTCATATTTTGTTTTTGTATTATATCTACTGTATTCCAACTTTTCTATGGCAAAAACTCATCAAAGAAAACCATAGAGCCATCAAAATAAGCACACAACACAAAGGAAACAGAATCTGTCAAAAGATAACAGTCTGTAGTAATTTGGAACTTTCGAAAACTTCTGGAACTCCAAAACTTCTACCAAATTAGGACGACCAGGGTAATTTGTATATTAATCTTCTGCATAAATAATCAGGGCAAAATCTCTATTCTGTGATTTATGAAAATTATTTTCGTGAGAGCAAAGTTTCTGTCTTTTTCAACAAGATTAAACAAATACCACACAATAAGATCCTAAAGGCTTTACTTGGCACAAACACTAATTAAAACACAAAAAAACACAATCATAACAGTACCATAATTTTGTAAACACACAAGAACAGGAAGCAAAAAGCAAAAATAAATTTTATTCATTGGGTTGCCTCCCAACAAGCGCTATAGTTTTACGCCCTTAGGTAGGCATAAGGCAAGGATCTAAGTTTTGTCATCCTTCTTCTTCTTAATTTTCTTGGGGGTATTTTTATCAGGAGGTTTTGTAAACACAACATAATACATATTCTCCATAGAAACTTTAGCATTCATTAGTTGGTTTTCATCATAACCCCTTTGATTTCCCGCAACAATCCAAGAATAGTATGGATTAACATTATTAAAAACTTGTTGGATTATTTCTAGAACGGGGACCTCCTTTTTAATATTCTCATCAAAAATATTCTTATCCCCAAGCAAATGCCTTAGTGCATAGTCACTATTGTAAAGAATTTCATCTATCACGGGTTTTTCACGACTCATACCATAAAAATCAAAGATTTCCCTAGCTTCCCGAATTATGTAGTCAAACTCGTTCATAAGAATGAGAGTGGCCAACTTTTTGGCTCTAGGATTCTTTATTTCGGGAAGCTCAAAAACAATCTTTGCAAAGTAGGATGAGTGCGGATAAATTTACTTTCAAGTTTCAGAACTAGTGCTGAAATAGCATCCGCATAAGATCTAGTAGTCTTAAGTATAGGAGCATCATCAAGACTCAGATTTCCAACACAATTGAAAAATTCTTGGATACATTCTTTTCCCATAACGTTCCTGAAGGAAATATGCCCTAGAGGCAATAATAAAGTTATTATTTATTTCCTTATTTCATGATAAATATTTATTATTCATGCTAGAATTATATTTACCGGAAACTTAGTACATGTGTGAATACATAGACAAAACAGAGTATCACTAGTATGCCTCTACTTGACTAGCTCGTTGATCAAAGATGGTTAAGATTCCTAGCCATTGACATGAGTTGTTATTTGATTAACGAGATCACATCATTAGAGAATGATGTGATTGACTTGACCCATTCCGTTAGCTTAGCACTTGATTGTATAGTTTGTTGCTACTGCTTTCTTCATGACTTATACATGTTCCTCGGACTATGATATTATGCAACTCCCGCATACCGGAGAAACACCTTGTGTGCTATTGCTACCTCTTGAGCACAGCGTTGGTTTTCCCTTGAAGAGGAAAGGGTGATACAGAAAAGTAGCATAAGTATTTCCCTCAGTTTTGAGAACCAAGGTATTAATCAAGTAGGAGGCCACACGCAAGTCCCTCGTACCTACACAAACAAATAAGAACCTTGCAATCAACGTGATAAAGGGGTTGTCAATCCCTTCACGACCACTTGCAAAAGTGAGATCTGATAGAGATAATAAGATAAATATTTTTGGTATTTTTGTTGTATAAATTGGAAAGTAAAGATTGCAAAATAAAATAGATCGGAAACTTATATGATGGAAAATAGACCCCGGGGCCATAGGTTTCACTAGTGGCTTCTCTCAAGATAGCATAAGTATTACGGTGGGTGAACAAATTACTGTCGAGCAATTGATAGAAAAGTGCATAATTATGAGAATATCTAGGCATGATCATGTATATAGGCATCACGTCCGCGACAAGTAGACCGAAACGATTCTGCATCTACTACTATTACTCCACACATCGACTGCTATCCAGCATGCATCTAGAGTATTAAGTTCATAAGAACAAAGTAATGCATTAGGCAAGATGACATGATGTAGAGGGATAAACTCAAGCAATATGATATAAACCCCATCTTTTTATCCTCGATGGCAACAATACAATACGTATCGGTTCCCCTTCTATCACTAGGATCGAACACCGCAAGATTGAACCCAAAGCTAAGCACTTCTCCCATTGCAAGAAAGATCAATCTAGTAGGCCAAACCAAACTGATAATTCGAAGAGACTTGCAAAGATAACAAATCATACATAAAAGAATTCAGAGGAGATTCAGATATTGTTCATAGATAATCTTGATCACAAATGCACAATTCATCGGATCTTGACAAACACACCGCAAAAAGAGTTACATCAAATAGATCTCCAAGAGAATCGAGGAGAACTTTGTATTGAGATCCAAAGAGAGAGAAGAAGCCATCTAGCTAATAACTATGGACCCGAAGGTCTGTGGTAAACTAATCACACATCATCGGAGAAGCTATGGTATTGATGTAGAAGCCCTCCATGATCGATTACCCCTCCGGCGGAGCACCGGAAAAATAATAAAAAAAGAAACAAAGAGTTTATATTGATCTTATTGAGAGTAATGACTTCACATAGAAAGAGTATGATGATTAAAAGTTGTTGGGAGTTGACAGACATAGCTTTGGTCGTCTTTGCAATTAATAGGAAGTAATAAGGAAAGAGAGGTATCACATATAGATATATTATCATTGACATCTTTTATGATTGCACTAGTAGAAAACAGGGCTATGGTCCAGGCCGGCTCAGCCCATTAGTCCCGGTTCAGTGTAGAACCGGGACCAATGTGGGAATTGGTCCCGGTTCGTGAGCCCAGGGGGCCGGCCGGGCCACGTGGGCCATTGGTCCCGGTTCGTCTGGACCTTTTGGTCCCGGTTGGTGGGATGAACCGGGACCAATGGGCCTCGCTCCTGGCCCACCACCATTGGTCCCGGTTGGTGGCTTGAACCAGGACCAAAGGCTCCCCTTTAGTCCCGGTTCATGCCACCAACCGGGACCAATGAGGTGCCTATATATACCCCCTCGCGCAAGAGCAGAGCACAGTGCTCTGTTTTTTCTGGCCGAGGGGGAGAGGGCTTTGTGGTGCTCTAGCTCACCTCCTATGCACATGAGGTGTGCGATGGAATGCCCGAGCCACACTACTTAAGCTTTCTCCTCTCGAAGCTTGACCTCCAAGCTCCATTTTCCTCGAGATTTGTCTAGATTTAGCGGTCCGTCACGCCCCGTCCCCGTCTTCACCGCCGTCGATCACCCGCGCCGATCTCATCACCGACACCACTGTGGTGAGCCTCTTGTTCTTATCTTCTTTCTGAAAGGAAAAATATTCTTACTTGTATGTTTAGATAGATACTTGTATCATTTTCTTACATTTATTATTGCATCTTATATAGTGCGATGGTTTTGGTATCCGCCCCCGTCGGCCCTCGTCCTGTCTATGATTCGGATTTGGTATGTATATTATCTTTATAACTATTGGTTCATTTATTGTTTATGAAAATTATGCCGACCAACGTGACATAGATTTTATTTATCTAGGATGTATGTGAATCGGAAATGCCAACCGACCCTATTGTCGAGAGGTTAAATTTAGTTGAAGAAGAAAACAATTTGTTGAAGGAAAAAATAAAAAAAATTGAGGAGGAGAAGATTATATTGGAGTTGCATGTTGCGGATGTCGTCGATGATCACAAGATCAAGATGGATGCAATGCGCTTGAAGATTAGAAAGATTAGAAAATATGCCATTCATACCAAGGCTTGGTATCATTATGCCGTTGGATCAATTGTTACCTTGGTTGCGATTATGATCGCATTTGTTTTCGCATTGAAATGTTTTACATAGTTTCAATGTATGGTTTAATTAATTAGATGCTCTGGAGAGCTATATGTTGTTAGATGAGAACTATGTGTGCACTTTGGTTTTAATGTGATGATGAAATTCTATTAATTTGGACACTTAATTATATATAATGCACGCAGATGAACCGGCAATGGATGTACGGTGACAGACACACCCGCGAGTACATTAAGGGCGTGCATGAGTTTCTCGATGCGGCTGAGGCAAACAAGCAGAATGGTTTTATGTGTTGTCCATGCACTGAATGTGGGAATACGAGATCTTACTCTAACCGGAAAATCCTTCACTCCCACCTGCTTTACAAGGGTTTCATGCCACACTATAATGTTTGGACGAGGCACAGAGAAATAGGGGTTATGATGGAAGACGGCGAAGAAGAAGAGTAAGATGACAACTATGTGCCCCCTGAATACGGTGATGCTGCAACGGGGGGAGCTGGTGAAGATCAAGAGGAACCAGACGATGTGCCCAATGATGCTGCCACGGGTGAAGCTGCTGAAGATCAAGAGGAACCAGACGATGTGCCCGATGATGATGATCTCCGCCGGGTCATTGTCGATGCAAGGACGCAATGCATTAGTCAAAAGGAGAAGCTGGAGTTCGATCGCATGTTAGAGGATCACAAAAAAGGGTTATACCCCAATTGCGAAGATGGCAACACAAAGCTCGGTTCCGTACTAGAATTGCTGCAGTGGAAGGCAGAGAATGCTGTGGCTGACAAAGGATTTGAGAAGCTACTGAAAATATTGAAGAAGAAGCTTCCAAACGATAACGAATTGCCCGACAGTACATACGCAGCAAAGAAGGTCGTATGCCCTCTAGGATTGGAGGTGGAGAAGATACATGCATGCCCTAATGACTGCATCCTCTACCGCGGTGCATACAAGGATCTGAACGCATGCCCGGTATGCGGTGCGTTGCGGTATAAGATCAGACGAGATGACCCTGGTGATGTTGACGGCGAGCCCCTCAGGAAGAGGGTTCCTGCGAAGGTGATGTGGTATGCTCCTATAATACCACGGTTGAAACGTCTGTTCAGAAACGAAGAGCATGCCAAGTTGATGCGATGGCACAGTGAGAACAGAAAGAAAGATGGGAAGTTGAGAGCACCCGCTGACGGGTCGCAGTGGAGAAAAATTGAGAGAAAGTACTGGGATGAGTTTGCAAAGGACCCAAGGAATGTATGGTTTGCTTTAAGCGCGGATGTCATTAATCCTTTCGGGGAGCAGAGCAGCAATCACAGCACCTGGCCCGTGACTCTATGTATGTATAACCTTCCTCCTTGGATGTGCATGAAGCGAAAGTTCATTATGATGCCAGTTCTCATCCAAGGCCCTAAGCAACCCGGCAACGAAATTGATGTGTACCTAAGGCTATTAGTTGAAGAACTTTTACAGTGGTGGAATGGAAACGGTGTACGTACGTGGGATGAGCACAGACAGGAGGAATTTAACCTTAAGGCGTTGCTGTTCGTGACCGTCAACGATTGGCCCGCTCTCAGTAACCTTTCAGGACAGACAAACAAAGGATACCACACATGCACGCACTGTTTAGATGACACTGAAAGTATATACCTGGACAAATGCAGGAAGAATGTGTACCTGGGCCATCGTCGATTTCTTCCGACCAACCATCAATGTCGAAAGAAAGGCAAGCATTTCAAAGGCGAGGCAGATCACCGGAAGAAGCCCGCCATGCGCACCGGTGATCACGTGCTTGCTATGGTCAATGATTTACACTACGTAATCTTTGGAAAGGGTCCCGGTGGACTAGCTGTTCCGAATGACGCTGAGGGACACGCACCCATGTGGAAGAAGAAATCTATATTTTGGGACCTACCCTACTGGAAAGACCTAGAGGTCCGCTCCTCAATCGACGTGATGCACGTGACGAAGAACCTTTGCGTGAACCTGCTAGGCTTCTTGGGCGTGTATGGGAAGACAAAAGATACACCTCAGGCACGAGAGGACCTGCAACGTTTGCACGAAAAAGACGGCATGCCTCCGAAGCAGTATAAAGGTCCTGCCAGCTACGCTCTTACGAAAGAAGAGAAAGAAATCTTCTTTGAATGCCTGCTCAGTATGAAGGTCACGACTGGCTTCTCGTCGAATATAAAGGGAATAATAAATATGCCAGAGAAAAAGTTTCAGAACCTAAAGTCTCATGACTACCACGTGATTATGACACAACTGCTTCCGGTTGCATTGAGGGGGCTTCTACCGGAAAACGTTCGATTAGCCATTGTGAAGCTATGTGCATTCCTCAATGCAATCTCTCAGAAGGTGATCGATCCAGAAATCATACCAAGGCTAAGGAGTGATGTGGCGCAATGTCTTGTCAGTTTCCAGCTGGTGTTCCCACCATCCTTCTTCAATATCATGACGCACGTCCTAGTTCATCTAGTCGACGAGATTGTCATCCTGGGGCCCGTATTTCTACACAATATGTTCCCCTTTGAGAGGTTCATGGGAGTCCTAAAGAAATATGTCCGTAACCGCGCTAGGCCAGAAGGAAGCATCTCCATGGGCCATCAAACAGAGGATGTTATCGGGTTTTGTGTTAACTTCATTCCTGGCCTTAACAAGATAGGTCTCCCTATATCGCGGTATGAGGGGAGACTGACTGGAAAAGGCACTCTGGGAAGAGACTCAATAATATGCAGGGACGGATATTCTTGGTCTCAAGCACACTACACAGTTCTACAGAACTCTACCTTGGTGACCCCATATGTCGATGAACACAAGAACAGTCTGCGCTCCAAACACCCGGAGCAGTGCGACGACTGGATTACATGTGAACACATCAGGACTTTCAGCAGTTGGTTGGAAACACGTCTCAGAGGTGACAACACTGTTTGTGATAAGTTGTACTTGTTGTCCAGGGGACCATCTTTGACTGTATTGACTTACAAAGGATACGAGATAAATGGGAATACATTTTACACGATCGCCCAAGATCAAAAGAGCACCAACCAAAACAGCGGTGTCCGCTTTGATGCAGCAACCGAGAGCGGAAAGGACACATATTATGGTTACATAGTGGACATATGGGAACTTGACTACGGACCTGATTTTAAGGTCCCTTTGTTTAAGTGCAAATGGGTCAATCTGTTAGGCGGCGGGGTACAGGTAGACCCACAGTACGGAATGACAACAGTGGATCTGAAAAATCTTGGGTACATTGACGAACCGTTCGTCCTAGCCAATGATGTGGCACAGGTTATCTATGTGAAGGACATGTCTACCAAACCGAGAAAAAGAAAAGATAAGGAAGCGAATACATCATACGATGAGCCAAGGCGCCACATAGTTCTTTCAGGAAAAAGGGACATCCTGGGAGTGGACGGCAAGACATACATGTCTGAAGAATATGAAAAGTTTCATGAAATTCCTCCCTTCAATGTCAAGGCTGACCCAAGCATCCTGATAAACAATGAAGATTATCCATGGTTACGGCGCAATAAGCAAATGACACAAGCGAAGAAAAAGTGAAGACTTTCTCCCACAATAAGCAAATGCTATGTGGGTGAAATTATGATACCATCCCAACTTTCAACTTTTTCAGAGTTCATTTGAAATGCTTTCATGTCTTATGGTTCGAAACTTTGATACTTCTAAAGTGATTGTCCATTTTGTACACGAAGTGCATCAAGTTTTTGTCGTAACCCTCTCTACTTTTTGGAACATGCTATGTGGGTGAAATGATGATACCATGCCAACTTTCAACCTTTTCAGAGTTCATTTTGAAATGCTTTCCAATTTCAGAGTCATTTAGCTCAAAGAATGAATTCATAGCAAACAGAATGAACTACAAAACTTTTATGAAAATAAAAACAATCAATTAAAATATTATGTTATGATCAACTAAAATAAAACTATAATATTCTTCAATAGCAAAAAGAATATAATTTTTGTGACCTAAAATCAAACTATAAGTATTTAATTGTAAGTATAAATAAAAAATAAATAGAAAAAAAATTCTATTTTTATAGTAAAGTTATTCATAAACTAGTGATTCACACAAATTTTATAAAATTCCAATTTAAACTATTCAAAATTTTAAAACTAATGGCACTAACAGAAAGTTTATAATTTTTGTGACCTAAAAGCAAAAAGAAATCACTAAAAAACTATAAGTATTTAGTTGTAAGTATAAATAAAAAATAAATAGAAAAGAAAATTCTATTTTTATAGTAAAGTTATTCATAAACTAGTGATTCACACAAATTTTTAAAAATTCAAATTTGAACTATTCAAAATTTTAAAACTAGTGGCACTAACAGAAAGTTTATAATTTTTGTGACCTAAAAAATGTAATTTAGTTTTAAGTAGAAATAAAAAAATAAAAAACCAAAAAAATGTAGAAATAAAAAAGAAAAAACCAAAAAAAATGCCTCCTACTGGGCCTCCACGGCCTGAATACGACTAGAAACCCTACATGGGCCAGGATTCAGGCCCGCAGAGGCCCAATAGGCCCACAGGCAGTAGCAAGTTTAGGCCCGAAAGCCTGCATTAGAGAGGAAATCGAATGGGGAGGCACAACAGGGCTTATAAACCAGTGCCGGCGCCCTTCAGCTAGCAATGTGGGACTAAACTTTTGGGCGCTGGTAGCACAAGGGCATTGGTCCCGGTTGGTGGCACCAACCGGGACTAACGGGGGCATTGGTCCCGGTTCGTGAAACCAACCGTGACCAATGCCCCCCGTTAGTCCCGGTTGGTGCCACCAACCGGGACCAAAGGCCGCCGCTTCCCGCCCTTTGGGCTGCTGAAAATTGGCCTTTGGTCCCGGTTGGTGGCACCAACCGGGACTAAAGGGGGGCATTGGTCACGGTTGGTTTCACGAACCGGGACCAATGCTCTGGCTATATAAGCCAACACTTGCGAAATTCTCGATTCAGTTCGATCGATCTCCTCGTCCTCTCCTCCAACGACGCCGCCAGGCTGCTCCTCGTCCTCGTCGCCGCCGAGCCCTCCGTGAGCCCGCGCCGTCCTCGTCGCCGGCATCCCTGAGCCCGCCGCCCTCATCCCCGTCGCCGCGTGCCTCCCCGAGCCCGCCTCCTTGTCCCCGGCCGTCACCGCGTGCCGCCCGGCCCGAGGCTACCGTCCCCGTCACCGCGTGCCGCCCCGAGCCCGCCGTCCTCGCCGCCGGACTCCAGCCGTCGCCGCCCCCCTCAAAGTGAGCCCCCCTCTCAAGTGCCACTCTTGCGCCCAAGCGCCCTTGCTCCGCCCCTGCTCCATGGTCGCCGCCGCCCGAGCGCCCCGGCTCCGCCCCTGCGCCCTTGCTCCGCCGGCCCCGAGTGCCTGAGGAGAAGTAGAGGAGACGAGAAGTGGAGCAGCAGCAACGCGCTGTCCACTTTTCTGAATTTTTTGGAACAGGAGGAATTTTTTTGTCCATATAGAAGGTGTTTGATGAAATGCTAGATGGCTTTGGGCATTTTTGGAATTTTTTTAAAAAATTTGTGGTGAGGTACTGATGCAAGGCAAAGGCGATGGCAAAATTTCAGAATTTTTGGAGAGGTTTAGAATAGGTTTTCAACAAGTTATTTGAATCCGATTCAAATTTCATTTGAATGAAATTTGAAAATTTTGAACTATGGATCAGAATATGCTAAATATGTCAAAAATGTTTTTTATATGATGTTTTTTTTCATATATGTATTCATTTTTTTATTTAGGTTGTTAATTAATAGATATCGATTTTAGGTTAGTGTAGAGGAAAAAGTAAAATAAGGAAAAGGAAGAAAAGAGGAAGAAGGAAGAAGAAGAAGAAGAAGAAGAAAAGGAAGGAGTGGAAAAAGGAAAATAAGAAGAGGAAGGCTTCTTTTTTTTCTTTGATCTTCTCCTCTATTTTGTTCATGGATATATGCTAAAGAAAACGAGGGGGGTGATAGATGATGATGAGGGGTCGAGAGTGGGACGAGAGGTCGAGAGGTGTCAAGGGGAGAAAAAATATGTTATCAGGGACGAGGGTCATCGAGGGGTCGAGAGAGGGATGAGGGGTCGAGAAAACTAAATAAGAAGAAGAAGAGGAGAGGAAGAAGAGGAGAAATAAATAAGAAGAAGAAAAAAGAAGGGGAAGAAGAGGGAGAAGAAGAGGAGAGGAAGAAGAGGAAGTCTTCTCCTCTATTCTTTCTTTTCTTCTTTTTTCTTCTTCTTCTTCTTCCTCTTTATTTTATCGGGAACGAGGGTCGTCGAGAGGTCGAGGAGCGGTAGAGGAGAAACCCTAAATAGAAAGTATCGTCGGTGTGAGATACATGTACCGTCGGTGTCGGACACTACACCCACATCCCACAAGTGGCGTGGGCTTCGACGCCCACGTCACTTGTGGGACGTGGATGTAGTGTCCGACACCGAAGGCCACATGTATCTCACACCCACGATACTTGCTAGCTATTTAGGGTTTCCTCTACCGAAAAGAAGAGGAGAAATAAATAAGAAGAAGAAAAAAGAAGAAAAAGAAGAGGAGAAGAAGAAAGGAATAGTGGAGAAGAAGAGAAAATAGAATATATTCTATTTTCTCTTTTCTCCACTATTCCTTTCTTCTTCTCCTCTTTTTTTCTTCTTTTCTTCTTCTTCTTCTTCTTCTTCTTCTTATTCTTATTAGCCGGAAGTAGAGAGAGGTTTCCTAGTGTCAAAGTATTGAAGAAATCCATGCCTTCATCATTAGCCGGAAGTAACCAGGGCATGTTGGTACGAAGTTCTGCAAAGTTGTTTTGGAATGGAGTCCTGGATAGAATAATCCGCTTTTTGGTACGAATTCAGCAAAGTCCTTCCAAATAGCAATATTCGGAAGGCTCTTGCTGAACTTTGTACCAAAAAGCGAATTATCCTATCTGGGACTCCGTTCCAGAACAACTTTGAAGAGCTTCGTACCATCATGCACATGTTACTTTCGCCTAATGATGAAGACATGGTTTTGTTGAATCCCTTGACACTAGGCAACCTCCCGACCCCTCGGCGATCCTATCGAACATGAGAGGAAGAAGAGGATAAAAAAAGAAGAGGAAGAAGAAAAAAAAGAGGAGAAGAAAGAATAGAGGAGATCTTCTCCTCTATTCTTTCTTCTCCTCTTATTTTTCTTCTTCTTCCTCTTTTTTTATCGGGAACGAGGGTCGTCGAGGGACATAGATGTAGTGTCGTCGTTGTCGATATATACGCCCTCCCGATAGCTTACTATGATTAGGTAGCTAGTTCTACGTTTGGCACTAATATATCCATCTGTCATGTTTGAATAATAATTGCCATGTTGTAAATATTTGTAGAAACTATGGACACCGCCCTAGACGAAGTAACAAAAGAAGCGTTGTTGAGGGACATAATCGTAGAAGGAAGTGATGCCATCTCGTTGTTTCTCAACGAAACTGATGGTCTGGAAGGAGAGGGTGAACAAGCTGGCTACGGTGACCTAATGCCGGTGCAAGAAGAAGAACATGAGGACGGCTCCGGTGACCCAATGCCGGTGCAAGAAGGAGACCGTGATGACGGCTCCGGTGACCGAACCGAGTCCGGCCAGGTATATATATTAGTTAAGCCTATGCTGACTAGCTGATTGATGCATTCATTGTTTTGGTATGTACACATATTAATTAAGTCTTTGTTCTTTTTTCTAGCCCTCCGGATCGAGCACAACTTCGGTAAAGATACGAGGCCCGAAGAAAAAGTTGAGCTCGGATGAAAAGTTTGAGATCATAGCAATCGCGCCCGACGGCCAACCTATTGAACCCCTCCGGACAAAGAGCGCATTTGTTGCTCAGTGCGGGGTTCTGGTTAGGGACAAGATCCCGATAAGCATCCAACAATGGTTTAAGCCGGCTACAGAAGACCCTGAGGTCTCTTATGTCAATGATATGCAGAAAAATGATCTTTGGACTGAGCTGAAGTCAAATTTCACCCTACCGCCTGAGGATAATCCAGAGAACCCAGTTAAAGAGAAATTAATCAAGTCTTTTGCTCTGAAGAGGATGGCAGAACTATTCAGGAGGTGGAAGAAAGAGCTGAATAAGTTTGTCAAAAATAATGAGACACCAGAATTCAAGGGCAGATATGAGAATATCAGAGATCACTGGCCCGCATTTGTGGCCCACAAGACATCAGAAAAGAGTAAGAAGATGTCGGCGACAAACAAGCAAAATGCTGCGAAGAAGAAGCTTCACCATCGCACGGGGTCAGGTGGCTACCTCGTAGCCCGGCCTAAGTGGTCCAAGACTGAGAATGACCTGGTTCATAAAGGGATCGAACCAGAGACAATTAACTGGCCAGACCGTTTCCGGACTTGGTTCTTCGGGGCTGGCGGAACACTGGACCCTATAACAGGGAAGTGCATTTGGATGAACGATCAAATGGACATACCAGTCAGTAAGCTTAAGCAGTATATCGAAGCAGCGCATGTAGGGACGTTCTTTCCAGACAGAGAGAACGACGAGCTCACAATGGCCCTCGGGAATCCTGAGCTCCCTGGACGGACACGAGGCACGCCAGGCTCCATTCCGTGGAAGGTTGGGTTTCCGGACGCAGGCGGTTACAAATCCCATGAGAGGAGGAAAAAAGTGCAGCAGACCCAAATGCAGGCGCTGCAAGCAAGGGTAGACGCGATAGAGGAACGAGAAGCAAATCGCAGCAAACGTACTGCCGAAGCCTCCCCCGAAGCTACCCCGCCATCTCAGCGCAGAAGCAGCATGGCTTCCACCAAGCTGCTTCAGCCGGAGCATGCCTTGACGGCTCCTGCCAGCTATCCCGTGGATGCTATAACGGAGTCTCAAAATTGCCACCTTATGACGCAATGGATGAATTTGAAGGTCAAGGCGGCTGTTGGCTCTGTTTATCCTACTGAACCCGGCGCAACTTTTCACTGTCGGCCGATTCCAGAAGGATATGCTAGGGTGATGGTGGATGAGATAACGGAGGGATTTGAGGACCTCCAGCTTGACCACCCTACCGGTGAAGGAGCTCATCAACCTTCCGAACTGGATGCCACCGCCTCCTCCTCCTCCTCCGGCGAGTCAGGGCACTCCGCCTCCACCGCCTCCTCCTCCGGCGAGTGACGATCAGGGCCCTCGGCCGGCTCCTTCTCCGGCGCGTGGCGGCACTCCGCCTCCTTCTCCGCCTGCGCCGACGCGCCCGAGCAGCCAGCCTCCTCCTTCTCCGCCTCGTCAGCAAGGGCGGAAGAGACCTGCCGCCGCTCCAGCTGCTCCGGCGCGTCGTAGTCCTTCTCCTCCGCCTCTTAAGCAAGTAAAGAAGACAACCGCTATGTCTGCTCGGTCGGCGTCTAGCAGTACAACCAGAGGCGGGAGGACATACAGATTCGGTCCTTCTCTGAAGACTCCAGAGAAGTTACCATACGAGAGGACCCAGGAGGAGAACGCCGAGATCGCGCGAGAAGAAGTGAAGAAATTCTTTGAAGGGGTGAAAGCAAAGAAACATCCACCTCCGGAGGAGAAGGTAGATCGGGTGAAAGTGAAGCGCACTCTGGCTGCCCTGACAAAACCACCGAAGTCTGATCCGCCGAAAGGAAACTATGACCGCATTATTGGAAAGGAATTTGCCGAAGCGGAGCGGTCGGGAAGTACTGTCAGTGATCAAAGGCTGAAAGAACGACGAGCTGGGAAACAAATTGCCCAGCTCGGCGAACAAGCGAAGCAATCGTGCCCCCCGCTCAAGGTGCCTAGCCACAACGTCGATAATGATCCGAGGATGGTGCCCAGTTATAGCAATCTTGCAGATTACCTGCCCGACGAAGTACATTATGAACCCATGGAGATGCAGATACAAAGATACGAGTACGGGAAGCCTCTCGTCAAAGATGAAAGATCTCTATCAACGATGATGCGAAGATTGCATGATTGGTACTTGAAAATCTGCAGAGAATCTGGGGGGAGGAGTACTTTGTATGTGAAAGTTAAAAAGGAGCATGACCTCGTTGGAATTGATCTGTTGCCTGTTCCATTTGAGGAGTTCTATCAGTTTTTCAATCAATTGGCCCTCGATAAAACAACGGCCGCCTGCTACTGTCTGTAAGTAGTACTACTTCTGTCATTAAGTTTCTCTATATAGCTTATCTCTTTCATTGCATGTATTTATAATCATCCTCACTATATTATGCAGACTGAAGATCGTCGAATTGAAGAAAAGACAAGTCGGTGATATTGGGTTCATTAACACATATCTCATAGATGCAACTCAGGCTAAACTTCATGCCGCAGAAACCGAGGCCAGCATGCTACGATCGTTGATAATAAATCAAAACAAAGATATATTACTCTTTCCTTACAACTTCAGGTGAGTGTTACTGTCTTGTGCGTATTCGGTTTCCCTTATATATTAGTCAAGGTTATAGTAATGTAATTGATGAGTTATGCATGCGTGTGCAGTTTCCACTATATTCTCCTACATATTAAGCTTGAGCAGGGACTAGTAACCGTCTTAGACTCAAGACGAAAAGATCCCAAGGACTATGCAGACATGACTCAAATACTCGAGAAGTAAGTTAAATCGATCATTATCCACCATATCAGCAATTTCGTTCATTTTCTGATATATCAAGTAATTGTTTTCTTTGTCCGGCGGGGTTTGGAGAAAATTCACCAGAAAAGCTCTGGGACTGCCGAAGGAGCTGCAATTTAGACACCCGAAAGTAAGTACTAGCTATAGTAGCATTTTAAGCGCATCTACTAGTCATTCAAGCACTAGTTTCATCAATACCATTTGGCATTCTTGCTTATCAGTTTGATTAACCTCTATTTCTTGTAAAGTGGTGGTGGCAGGAACAAGGGAATGATTTCTGTGGATACTATGTTTGTGAGTCCATCCGCCACACGACCTGTGAGCGGGGCTACACTAACGAACAATATGAAGTACGTAAATAATAACATTCACAATTTTATTTTATTACCATCATTTGTGTTGAGTTTCATTCATTCATATATATATATATATATGTATTGACCCCCTTCTTTAAATTAGATGTTTCGGAAGCGGGATGAACTCCTAGCACCAGCTCGCATGCAAGGAATTCAAGAGGAATTGGCAGCATTCTTTCTTGACCACGTGATCCCTGAAGACGGAGAATTCTATGTGGACCCTGAGTCCGTATGATTATATTTCTAAGAGATAATTATTGTATATATGTAGCCGGTAGTGTTAGATAGATATACAAGAACTTGTCGTTCGACCAATCTCTCGGAGAAGGAGAGGTGGTCGATATCACTTCTCTCTGTATATATGCATATATGTTCATGACGATCTTCTGTTTCCTTCGTTTGCTTACTAGCTAGCTAGCGTGTCTAGTCCTCTCTATATACGTATGTATAGTATGTAGCGTCGACCAAGCACGGACATAACAGAGGACACTTCTCTCTATTAACTATAACTAGCTAGCACAATATATGAAACACCTAAATTAACCCCCCAAAACCCCCAACCACCCCCCTTCAAAAAAAACCCCCAGCCACAGAAGTGCTGACGCGTGGATGCCTATTGGTCCCGGTTGGTGCCACCAACCGGGACCAAAGGGTCTCCTGACTGGGCTCTGCGCACTGCCCACGTGGAGGGCCTTTAGTCCCGGTTCTGGATTGAACCGGGACTAAAGGGGGGAGGTATTAGTACCGACACTTTAGTCCCGGTTCCGGAACCGGGACTAAAGGCCCTTACGAACCGGGACTATAGGCCCTTTTTCTACCAGTGTTGGAAGCACTCATTAAAATATGACATGCTAAAGAGTTGATGTTGGACAAGGAAGACAACATAATGAGTTATGTCTTTCTTATATCTGAGATAAAGTATGTTGTCATGGATCCTCTAACTTGTTGAGCTTGCCTTTCCCCCTCATGCTAGCCAAATTCTCAGCACTAAGTAGAGATACTACTTGTGCTTCCAAATACCCTTAAACCAGTTTTGCCATGAGAGTCCACCATATCTACCTATGGATTGAGTAAGATCCTTCAAGTAAGTTGTCATCGGTGCCAAGCAATAAAAAATGCTCTAAATATGTATGATTGATTGGTGTGGGAGAAATAAGCTTTATACGATCTTGTGATGTGAAAGTAATAAAAGCGACGGACTGCATAATAAAGGTTCACATCACAAGGGGCAATATAAAGTGACGTTCTTTCGCATTGAGATTTTGTGCATCCAACCATAAAAGCGCATGGCAAACTCTGCTTCCCTCTGCGAAGGGCCTATCCTTTATCCTCTACCTTATGCAAGAGTCACGGTGATCTTCACCTTTCCTTTTTCACTTTATCCTTTGGCAAGCTCAGCATGTTGGAAAGAACATGATATATATATCTAATTGGATGTAGGGGAGCATGAACCATTATTGTTGACATTACCCTTGAGGTAAAAGGTTGTGGGGCAAAACTATAAGCCCCTATCTTTCTATGTGTCCGATTAAAGCTCCATAACCACAAGTATCGCGTGAGTGTTAGCAATTATGAAGGACTAGATGATAGTTGAGTATGTGGACTTGCTTTTTAGCTCTGACATAGACTCTTTCCGATGTTATGATAAATTGCAATTGCTTCAATGACTGAGGTTATAGTTTGTTGGTGCTCAATAAGGTTTATGATTTATACTTTTGCATTGTGAATTGATCATCACTTGAACATAAGTAATCATATGACAAAATCTATATATGTTGCTGTTATGAGAATAAGCATGATGCCTTCATGTACGTATTTTATTTTTATCGACGCCTCTACCTCTAAACATGAGGACATATTTATTGTTATCAGCTTTTCGCTTGAGGACAAGCGAGGTCTAAGCTTAGGGGAGTTGATACGTCCATTTTGCATCATGCTTTTATATCGATATTTATCGCATTATGGGCTGTTATTTCACTTTATGTCACAATACTTATGGCTATTCTCTCTTATTTTACAAGGTTTACATAAGGAGGGAGAATGCTGACAGCTGGAATTCTGGGCTGGAAAAGGAGAAAATATTAGAGACCTATTCTGCGCAACTCCAAAAGTCCTGAAACTCTATGGAATATCTTAAAATAAATAAAGAAAAATCCTCGCCAAAGATGAAGTCCAGGGGGCCCACACCTTGCTCACGAGGGTGGGGGGCGCCCCCCTACCTCGTGGGCCCCGTGGTGGGTCTCCGACGTCCATCTTCTCCTATATGAAGTCTTTCGATGAGGAAAAAATCAGAAGCAACCTTTCGGGACGAGACTCCGCCGCCACGAGGCGGAACCTTGGAGGAACCAATCTAGAGCTCCGGCAGAGCTGTTCTGCTGGGGATACTTCCCTCCGGGAGGGGGAAATCATCGCCATCATCATCACCAACGCTCCTCTCATCGGGAGAGGGCAATCTCCATCAACATCTTCACCAGCACCATCTCATCTCCAAACCCTAGTTCATCTCTTGTATCCAATTCTTGTCCCAAAGTCCGGGATTGGTGCTAGTAGGTTGCTAGTAGTGTTGATTACTCCTTGTAGTTGATGCTAGTTGGTTTATTTGGTGGAAGATCATATGTTCAGATCATATATGCATATTATTACCCCTTTGATTATGAACATGAATATGCTTTGTGAGTAGTTACGTTTGTTCCTGAGGACAAGGGAGAAGTCTTGCTATTAGTAGTCATGTGAATTTGGTATTCGTTTGATAATTTGATAAGATGTATGTTGTCTAGCCTCTAGTGGTATTATGTGAACGTCGACTACATAACACTTCACCATTATTTGGGCCTAGAGGAAGGCATTGGGAAGTAATAAGTAGATGATGGGTTGCTAGAGTGATAGAAGCTTAAACCCTAGTTTATGCGTTGCTTCGTAAGGGGCTGATTTGGATCCACATGTTTCATGCTATGGTTAGGTTTATCTAAATACTTTTGTTGTAGTTGCGGATTCTTGCAATAGAGGTTAATCATAAGTGGGATGCTTGTTCAAGTAAGAACAACACCTAAGCACCGGTCCACCCACATATCAAATTATCAAAGTACCGAACGCGAATCATATGAACGTGATGAAAACTAGCTTGACGATATTCCCATGTGTCCTCGGGAGCGCTTTTCCTATTATAAGAGTTTGTTCCGGCTTGTCCTTTGCTACAAAAAGGATTGGGCCACCTTGCTGCACCTTATTTACTTTTGTTACTTGTTGCTCGTTACAATTTACTTTATCACAAAACTATCTGTTACCACTTATTTCAGTACTTGCAGAGAATACCTTGCTGAAAACCGCTTATCATTTCCTTCTGCTCGTCGTTGGGTTCGACACTCTTACTTATCGAAAGGACTACGATAGATCCCCTATACTTGTGGGTCATCACTCTCCCGAAGGTTTCATTCCGTTTGGACTCTGTTTGGTAATCTTTTTCTGCGAAACACTAAAATAGGAAAAAAAAGCAGCAATTTGCACTGGGCCTCCGGTTAGTAGGTTAGTCCCAAAAATAATATAAAAGTGTATAATAAAGCCCATTAAACATCTGAAACAGATAATATAATAGCATGGAACATTCAAAAATTATTGATACGTTGGAGACGTATCAGCTATCAAACGTCACAACGTAACTGGGTCATTATAAATATGCTCTAGAGGTGTCTCCGATGGTGTTTGCTGAGTTGGCATAGATCGAGATTAGGATTTGTCACTCTGATTGTCGGAGAGGTATCTCTGGGCCCTCTCGGTAATGCACATCACTATAAGCCTTGCAAGCAATGTGACTAATGAGTTAGTTGCAGGATGATGCATTACGGTACGAGTAAAGAGACTTGCCGGTAACGAGATTGAACTAGCTATTGAGATACCAATGATCGAATCTCGGGCAAGTAACATACCGATGACAAAGGGAACAACGTATATTGTTATGCGGTTTGACCGATAAAGATCTTCGTAGAATATGTGGGAGCCAATATGAGCATCCAGGTTCCACTATTGGTTATTTACCGGAGATGAGTCTCGGTCATGTCTACATAGTTCTCGAACCCGTGGGGTCCGCACGCTTAACTTTTGATGACGATCGGTATTATGAGTTTATGTGTTTTGATGTACCGAAGGTTTTTCGGAGTCCCGGATGTGATCACAGACATGACGAGGAGTCTCGAAAAGGTCAAGACATAAAGATCGATATATTGGAAGGCTATGTTTGGACACCGGAAAGGTTCCGGATGAGTTCGGGCATTTTCTGGAGTACCGGGAGGTTACCGGAACCCCCCGGGGGCTTAATGGGCCTACATGGGCTTTAGTGGAAGAGAGAGGAGAAGGCCAAGAGGAGGCACCCCTTAGCCCAATACGAATTGGGAAGGGGGCCGCCCCCCTTTCCTTCTCTCCCTCTTCCCCTTCCTTCCCCCTTGTAAGTGCATCTAGTGCCCCTTAGTGATTTTGGTGTATTGAAGACTTATAGGTTAAGGATCTAATGTGTTTATGAGTGTACACAGGTCTATAAGTCTATGAGGAGTTTGATATTTACAGAGAAAGTCGACCCCTAAAAATGAAGTTCTTTGACTGAAGACTTTGATATTTTGAAGACTTTCTGAAGACTTTGAAAGTGAAGAAATTGGTGTGACCTTGAAGACTTGGTATTCATTAAAGGAACATGAAGCGTGAAGACTTTTGTTTTCGTAGTTTCATTTTCTCTTTCTTGAGTCATAGGAAACACCGTACTGTTAAAGGGGGTCGAGGAAATACTAAGGAAAGATTTCCATGTGATGCTCAACTCAAATCCTACACCTACCAATCCCTTCGAGTGAAGCCATTGGAAATCTCATACAGTTCAATCAATTTCTTCAGTGACAGAGACGCAGTTCTTCTGGTCACTGAGGACTTTGTTCTGACTGAGGAGTTAGGAATTCGCCAGTGCGAATTGCCTACACAGTGACGAACATGATAGCCCTGAGGAATTTGAACCTCAAATTTCTGACCGTTGCTGTGCTACGCGCCAGCTGTCCCAAAATATCTTATCCATCCAACGGTCATATCATTGAAGGGCATTTATGTCTTATCATGTCGGGCTACTCCCTAGGCTATAAATAGCCGCCCCCCTACAACCACTAGCTGGTTGGCTGCTCCGCGAGAAACTGACACTTGTCATTTGAGAGCATCCCATCCTTCGAGGACTTTGAGCGAAAATCATCAAGTGAGGAAAATCCAAACCCAAACCCAAACACCTACAAACCCAAAGTGATTGAGCATCACTGAAGAGATTGATCCTGTGTGGATCCGACGCTTGTTACCTTTGAAGACCGTGCTTCTTCCAGACGGTTAGGCATCATGGTCTAGAGCATCCAAGAGGAATTGTGGATCGCCGAGTGACCGAGTTTGTGAAGGTTCAGAAGTCACCTGAAGACTTACCACGAGTGATTGGGCGAGGACTGTGTGTCCTTAGATCAAGGAGAATACGGTGAGGACTGTGTGTCCGGGACTGTGTGTCCTCAAGTTTAAATACTCAGCCGCTCCAACCAGATGTACAACTGAGACAGCAGTTGGAACTGGTCTACCAAATCATTGTCTTCACCAAGCCAACCGGTTCTATTTCCTCAACACTTTCATTCCCTCATTACTGTGTTGTGTGCTTGTTCATATCTGAGTTTGAAGACTTTGACTGAAGACTTCCTCAATTTCCTCAGTTCAATTTCTTCAGTCTGTTTGTCTTCATCTTGTGCTATCCTGTGTTTACGCTTTCTGTACTCTGTGTTTGTCTTCATTTCATCATGATGACCATGCATGCATTCTGCTATGTTTACTTCTGAGTACTTATTCCGCTGCTAGTATTTCTTCGCTAAGGAATTTCCTCACTAGCAAATTCCTCAGTGAAGAATTTCATAAAAATCGCCTATTCACCCCCCTCTAGTCGATATAACGCACTTTCAATTGGTATCAGAGCAAGGTACTCCCTTGTTCTGTGTGATTTTGGTTTAACCGCCTGGAGTTTTAGTTATGTTGACCGCAGATATGAAGAAAGTGACATGCCCCATTTTTGACGGTCACGAGTATCCCAAATGGAAGGCCATGATGAAGAAGCGTCTCATGGCGATGAACAGCGAGCTATGGACCGTCACTGAGATTGGTCTGACCGACCTATGCAAGATGGCGGAAACTGATGACATTCGCAAGTACACCCTTCTCAACCTCACGGCGAAGGACGTCATCTGCTCCTGTCTGTCTCGAAATCAGTTCAGGAACATCATGCATCTCGATCATGCGAAGCTTATCTGGGACCGCCTCTCTGATGTCCCTGAAGGCCATCGAACCTGTCACGATCCTTGGTTCGAGGACTTCAAGGAATCTCTCAAGTCAATGACATTTGAACCAGAATCATCATCTTCCTCATCATGCCTTATGGCTGATGGTGAAAAGGTAACTGAATGCTATCTGTCTGAATCTAGTGATGATGAATCTGGTGATGAATTTGGACCCAGTTATCTCAAACTTGCTTCCCTTGCTGCTAAACAACAAAGAGCTTTGGAAAAGGCTCACGAAATGCTTAGTAAGAGCGATGATATGTTGGGTGAAGAAATGGATCAGTCAAAAGCTTTGGCTGAAAGTCTTCAGAGACTTCATTCTAAGTATGACTCCCTTCAAGATCAGCTTAATTCTCTCTTATCTGATCATGAGAAGCTAAGAGTGAGTTATGAAGATCTTCAGAAGGAGCGCGATTCATTACTTGCTCAACAAATCAGCGCTGCTCAGGAAGAATTCATTCCTCCATGTTTAAAATGCATTGAACGAGAATCTGCTAATTCTTCACCTGAATGTTCAAATGCTTCTAATGTTACAAATTCTTCACCTGCCTCTGCTATCACTAATTCCTCATCTGAGGACATTGCTAGTATCACTGACGATGCAGGGCTGAAGGAATTGTACATGACAGGCATGTACAAAAGCCTCAAAGGGCATCAGACTCTTTGTGATGTGCTTAAAAAGCAGATCCTCAACAGGAACCCTAGGAAAGAGGGTATTGCCTTTGAGAGGAAACTCAATGCTGATGGTACATATTGGAAGCCTGAGCAGTACCCCAAAACCTCATGGGTTGCTCAAAGGGACCTCCAGTTGACCCATCTAGTTTATCTGGCTATACATGTGAATCTTCTCATTCTTCTGATGAGTCATTTGACTCCAACTATAAACTGTTCAAAAATCAGAATGGTGAAGTATTTGCTAGATATGTTGGCACTAACTGCAGGAACGGTTCCCCTATGAAGAAAATATGGGTTCCCAAAAGGTATCTTGAAAATCTTCAGGTGAATGTCCTCATGACACCACCTGTGAAGAAAAGGAACCCCAGATCAAATTCTTCATATGGACCAAATTCTTCATATGGATCCAAGTCCTCATACAGACCAAATTCCTCACGTGGATCAAATTCCTCAAAAGGATCAAAGTCCTCATATGAACATCATTGTGCTAACAACTCTGTTTCGCAGGGAAGAACCAAGGGCTATGAATATGAGCATTATTCTTCTAATCATTATATTCATAAGTCCTCGAAGAATTTCTCTGCTTATTCATATGCTTACCCTAACCCCTCTTATGTGAAACGAAATGGTTTGGCCGCTATGCCACCATTCTCATATGGAGCTCGCAGAGTGATGAACTCTTTGCCACACCTTCAGATGTGGGTGGTGAAGAAAAAGAACTAATCTCTTATGAAGGGTCAGGTCTCCAGACGTACTGTAACGTCTGAAGAATTTGCTGGGGACCTGACAAGATGCCTGAAAGGACGCAGGCTAACCATGATGAAATGAACTTTCATTTCACACGTTCTCCCTCTGCTTTATCCGTCTTACTGCTTGATGAAATTGATCTGATGAATTGTGATATCATATTCTTCACTGCTGAAGTATATGAGTTCGTAAGTTGCACTAATTCATCTGCAGGATGGTCAACCCAAAGCCACCGAGTGGGTCCTTGATAGTGGATGTACAAATCACATGACTGGTGACAGGAATCTGTTGATGGATGCTCCCTTATCGTCATCACATCTGAAGCATATCATCTTCGCTGACAAGAGCAAAAGTCAGGTATTGGGTCTAGGTAAGGTTGCCATCACAAAGGATCGACACATGGACAAAGTCATGCTTGTTGAGTCCTTAGGATACACCCTTATGTCGGTCTCAATGCTTTGTGATCTTGATATGGTTGTTGTCTTTGGCAAGTATCGTTGTGTTGTGATTATGGAAGATGACAAATCCAAAGTCTTCAAAGGATTTAGGAAAGGAGACTTGTATATTGTTGATTTCTCTGCAGATTCACAACCAGCCGTGTGCCAACTTGCAAAAGCTTCAGAAGGATTGCTATGGCATCGACGACTTGGTCATGCAGGCATGAGGAATTTGCACACGCTTGCGAAGAAAAAGCATGTCATTGGCATTGAAAATGTCAAATTCCTCAAGGATCACTTATGTGGTGCCTGTGAAGCTGGAAAGATGACCAAGGCCAAGCATCCAGCAAAGACCATCATGACCACTACTCGTCCATTCGAATTGCTTCACATGGATCTCTTCGGTCCTAATCATTATTCCTCTGTTTCAAATGAAGCATCTCAATATGGCTTTGTTATTGTTGATGATTACTCTCGTTACACATGGGTACACCTTGTCTCTTACAAACATGAAGTGCAGGAAGTCTTCAAACGATTTTCCTCGAGGGCTTCAACCAACTTTGGTGTGAAGATCAAGCACATCAGAAGTGACAATGGCACTGAGTTCAAGAATTCGGGTCTCAATGAATATCTTGATGAACTTGGTATTACTCATGAGTTATCTGCTCCTTATACTCCTCAACAGAATGGCGTCGTGGAGCGCAAGAACAGGACTCTTGCTGAGATGGCTCGCACCATGCTTGATGAATACAAAACCCATTGTCGTTTCTGGGTTGATGCAATTGATACTGCGTGCCACATCATCAACAGAGTATATCTTCACAAATTCTTCAAGAAGACTGCCTATGAACTCCTCACTGACAAGAAACCCAATGTGAGTTATTTCAAAGTCTTCGGTGCTAAATGCTGGATTAGAGATCCTCATCACAACTCTAAATTTGCACCGAAAGCACATGAAGGTTTTATGCTTGGTTACGAAAAGGACTCGCACACCTACAGAGTCTTCAACAATGTTCTTCACAAGATTGTTGAAACTGTAGATGTGCAGTTCGATGAAACTAATGGCTCGCAAAGAGAGCACCTACCTTCTGTGTTAGATGAACCAGCACCTGAGGATTCTATCAAGCACAAGGCTACTGAAGATGTCATTCCTACTGAAGAATCTGCTGAAGAATTCATTCCAGAACGTGAAGAACGTCGAGCTGATGTACCTGAAGAAAATGCTGAGGAAATTGATGCTGAAGAAAATGCTGATCAAATTCCTCAACGACAACCAGCTCATCCTCGCGTTGCAAAAGAAGTGCAAGTGGAGAAGATCATCGATGACATTAGAGCACCAGGTCCTCTCACACGCTCAAAAGCTTCACATCTATCTAACTTTTGTGGGCACTTTGCTTTTATCTCTATCACAAAGCCCACTAAGGTAGATGAAGCATTTCTGGAGCCTGAGTGGATTCAGACCATGCAAGAAGAATTAGATCAGTTCAAGCTCAACAACGTCTGGGAACTAGTCAATCGTCCCGATCCTCGCAAGCATAACATCATTGGCACAAAGTGGATCTACCGCAACAAGCAAGATGAAAATGGTGTTGTGGTGAGGAATAAGGCACGACTAGTAGCTCAAGGCTACACACAGGTTGAAGGAGTTGATTTCGATGAAACTTTTGCACCTGTTGCTAGACTTGAGGCTATTCGCATATTGCTTGCTTATGCTAACCATCATGATATCATCTTATATCAAATGGATGTGAAAAGTGCATTCCTCAATGGTAAGCTTGAGGAAGAGGTATATGTTGCTCAACCCCCAGGTTTTGAAGATCCAAAACATCCTGACAAAGTCTTCAGACTTAACAAGGCCCTCTATGGCCTCAAGCAGGCCCCACGGGCGTGGTATGATACTTTGAAGGAATTCTTCATGAAGAAAGGCTTCACACCCGGTTCACTCGATCCCACTCTCTTTACTAAGTCTTATGATGGTGAACTGTTTGTGTGCCAAATATATGTTGATGATATCATCTTTGGCTGTATTGACCAACGTTATAGTGATGAATTTGCCTATATGATGAGTGAAGAATATCAAATGTCTATGATGGGAGAGTTGAAATTCTTCTTAGGTCTTCAAATTCGTCAACAGCGCAATGGCATATTCATATCTCAGGAGAAATACCTCAAGGATGTCCTGAAGAAATTCGGCATGCAAGATTGCAAAGGCATCAAAATTCCTATGCCCACAAATGGTCAACTATGCACTGATGAAAATGGTATTGACTTCGATCATAAGGTATACCGCTCCATGATTGGCTCTTTATTGTACTTATGTGCATCTAGGCCAGATATAATGCTTAGTGTTTGCATGTGTGCATGATTTCAAGCTGCATCGAAGGAATCACACCATAAGGCTGTGAAGCATATTCTTCGATATCTAGCTCACACACCAACACTAGGATTATGGTATCCCAGGGGTCAGATTTTGATCTCATTGGATATTCTGACTCTGACTATGCTGGTGATCGTGTGGACCGCAAGTCAACATCTGGTACTTGTCATTTCCTCGGATGATCCTTGGTCTGTTGGTCCTCGAAGAAACAGAACTGCGTATCACTGTCTACTGCTGAAGCTGAGTACATTGCTGCTGGTTCTTGCTGTGCTCAACTGCTGTGGATGAAGCAAACACTCAAGGACTATGGCGTCAACGTGAAGAATGTGCCTCTCCTCTGTGACAATGAGAGTGCCATCAAGATTGCTCACAACCCAGTTCAGCACTCGAAGACAAAGCACATTCAGATTCATCATCATTTTCTTCGTGATCATGTGTTGAAGGGCGATATTTCTATTGAGCATGTGAAGACTGAAGAACAGCTAGCCGATATCTTCACTAAGCCCTTGGATGAGAAGAGATTTAGCAAGTTGCGGTGTGAGCTAAATATCTTAGAGTCTTCGAATGTACTTTGAAAAGGCACTCATCCTAACACTTATGCAAAATTGATGACTTAGATGTGCAACACATGAAGAAACGTTTTTCTTCAATCAATGAAGAATAACACTCTAAGTGTGAAGAAATTAATGAAGAATTTGATTCTCAGAACCCTACGACAATTGTATGTGGTGTCTGAAATCATCATTCTTATACGGTGGGTCACGCCACCACAAAAGTTGAAAATCTTCATTTTGAGTTTTTCTTCAGTTTTGAAATTCCTCAGTTGTTCAAATTCTTCAACTTGCAAAATCTTCACTTGTGCCGTCGTTTTTCTTCATTGGCTATATATATATGAGTTTATGTCCTCTACAACATTCACTTATAGCTATTTCTTCAAGTTGGTTTTCTGCTAAGTGAATGTGATCGGACCCTTCCCCTCTATGCTATACTCAATCCAATCTATTCACAAATTCTTCATGTGCGTTCTATTCGAAACTCGTTCAAAATCTTCACTGTGTCCTTGTCAGCTGAAGAAATTGCGAACGGAACGTTAAAACTAATCTTATCCAAATTTTCGGTTTTGCCACTCAAACCGTTCCGCATACCACGATGCATTATTCTATTCACCCACGATCAAACACGACCTCCACTACACAGTACGTGGGTGACACATGTCGTGAGAAGGAGAAAGGGCAGGGGCACGTTCGTCCCAAATCTTCGGGGGAACAGTTTTTCACTGCCTCTATAAATACCCCTCGCCCCTTCCTCACTTCTTTTACTCCGCTCGATCTCTCTCTCCCGCTCGAGCTTCTCAAACCCTAGCGCCGCCACTACTCCATCGTTGCCGGTGAGGAAGAGCTTCACTGCCTCGACCTCGTCGCCGTCGTACTCGCGCCGACCGCGGAAATCTTCACCTCCGCCGCCGCCGTAGACGTCTTCCTCCGCCGAGTTAGGGCGTGGAAGATCTACACCGACGAAAACCACTGTTTCATCTCACTGTTCGTCGTGTTCTTCATTTAGGGTAATTAAAAGTTACTTTTACTGCCCTTTTGATTCGAAACTTTTCTACAAAATCTTCAAAAGGTGTTTTATTTCCCAAATCCTCACACACAAAACACCTCACAAATCTCCTGTTCTTGATTCATTTCTCTAAGCTTTATATTCTTCAAGATTCCTCAATTGTGTGGATCTCATATCTATACAACTCTGGAACCTAGGACAAAGCATGCTTAGTGAAATTCTTCAAGGCGCATCTGGTCAAATTCCTCAAACTTGTTTTTTTGAAAAACCTTCTGAGAACGCATATGACCTCTCCAAATTCCTCGCACCTACATTCTGTTCACAGGTACTCATGTCTGCTGCTGAATCATTAGGTTCTCATCAACTTAACTCGTTTGCAGCGTTCCTTGAAGAAAAACTGCATACTTCTTCAGAGAATTCGACTGTTCAAATTCCTCAGCTGAAGAATATGGCAGATGGTAAGAAGCCACAGAAAGGAGGAAAGAAACCTGAGGTCATGACTGCCTTTGAGATCCCTGAGGACATTTACAATGAGTACTGCACACCTGATGAAGCCAAGTTTGGCAAAGAGAACGAAAATCAGCGCAAGGTGCGCATTCAGAGGATTGAACGGAGATGGGCACGTGAATGGAGGGAGTACAGATACGTCACTCCAAAGTACATGAAGAAATTCGCTCTCAACCCTCCATGCCCAAGACTACCATTGGCACCTGGCCAAGTTGCTGATCCCACTAGCGTCAAATGTGGTGAGGACTTTCCTGAAGAATGGGCCAGGCATCAAGCCAAATTGGCAAGGCAAGCCAAAGAAGCAGTGAGGAAATTCAACGAAGATTCTGCTGCTGCTGCTGCTGCCACTGAGGCCTCTGTCAAGCCGAGGAAATCAATGGCTAAGAAGCCTGCGAGCAAGCCAAGTGCTTCACCTACAATGCCCTCATGGCCAAGCTCGTCAGCTGTGCCCTCACGGCCAAGAACGTCAAAATCTTCAAGACCAATTCCTCATGCCGACCCTGCTCCTTCAAAATCCTCAACACCTCCTCCAATGTCCTCAGCACCTACGCATCTGGCCTCGTGCCAAAGGACTGCAGGCATCTCTATTGCCTCTGGTGTCTCAGCAAGTTCCTCAGCAGCGCCAAATTCTTCATCTGGCCCAACTCTGCTGAAGACTAAGGCAACAGCTGGACGAGGTCCTCAGCCAAGTCCTAAGAAGAAACAGGTCGCCTTCCAAGAGCCACCTGAAGATGATGAGGCAGATGATGATGAACTTGCCGAAATCATCAGAGACAGGTAAGAAAGGGCCGCTAAAGTCAATGGCACACCTGTGCCACTGCTTTTGAATCCAAGGGCGATACTTGATTATATTGATCTCTGGCATAAGGATCCAAATTCACCTATGCCTGACTTCAAGTTGACACCTGGTCAAAATCACATGCTGACTCATTTCATCCAAGAGGAGAAATGGAAGTATGACAGGGCCAGAGAAATCAAGAAATCGCAGTACAGAAAAGAGAAACTGCTGAAGAAAAATGTTGTCAAGATGACAACTGAAGAACTCATCAAGATGCAGGCTGAGATCAAAGCCCTCAGCGACAAGTTCAACTCTTACTATGCTGATTGGCAAGGAGCCAAAGTCAGGTTCGTGAAACTGACTGAGCAATTCACCAATTTTGCAGCCCCATCGCAACAAGAAGTTCCTCAAGCTGAAGCTTCTGCTCAGCCGACTGAAGAACATGCCAGCACCGCTGATGACTTTCAGGCTGCTGATGAAAATGCTAATTCCAGGGCTGATGACTCCATTCCAGTCGTTGAAGAAATTGCCAAGGCATCCACTAGTGGTGCGCCTGAAGAAACTGAAGAAGTCAGGGCAACTGCATCAGTTGCGCCTAAGGAAATTCAACCAGATTCCTCAGCTCCACCTGCACCTACACCAACTCCAATCCTTCCATCTGCATCAGATATGAAGAAGACCAAGGCTGCAGAGCGAGCTGTAGTGAAGAAAAGGAAAGCATCAAGTGCTTCAGAATCTTCAACACCAAAGAAGATGAAGCCCATGACCAGCTCATATGAAAATCCAATCGATGCTGTTCCGATTTCCACCATCCCATCAATGGCCCTTGTACCTTTTGATGAAGAATATGTGATCCCAAGTGGATCTGATGAAGAAACTCAATCTGCTGCTTCTTCAGAGCAGATTGATGAAGAAATTGAAGTGGATGCGATCCCTTCAACTCCAGTGGTTTCATCACCAATGCCTCAGTTTACTGCTGAAGAGTCTGGTGTTGAAGAACTTGATGATGAAGATGTGGACATTGGAAGCACAACTCCAGTGATGAATGACGACTTTTGGGAAAGTCAGCATCCCAATTCTCCACTCTTCACCCCACTACAGCAAATCCCTCACTCCCCAGCACCAACAGTTCAATTGGGCTCTGAAGAAACTCATCCACCTCATCTGTCCGTGAAGAAATTCCAGCCAATAGTGCTGAAGAAACTGCTGCTGCTGAGAATGTGACTGCACCTGAGGAGGAACCTAAAATTCCTCAGCCTGAAGAACATGAGCTCGCGATTCCTGAGGTAGTGATGCAACTCACTGACACTCCTCTGCCCAAGCCAAAGGATCCGTTCTCAAGGAAACAAAAGTTCAAGGCTGAAGACTTCTTTGGCGAGCATGTATTCTTCACTGACTACAACCCGTATGACTCTGCTCGCATAAGGAAGAGGCGTTTTTGGACTGCCAGCCAAGCCGACTTTTATTCCTCAGTGTTGTTTAACGAAGACAAAGTCTTCGACCATGCACATATTCCTCATGTAGACATGGAGTCTTTGCCGTGCTTCACGCAGTCCTCAGTGTTCTCTATGACGCTGGGCTGCTCAATTTCTGCACTGACATCTGTGATTGGAATGAAGAACTCATTCTTCAGTTATACGCAACGCTGCACATCACCGGCAACTCTGAAGATGTGAATTCATGGGTTCTGGACTGGATGACAGAGAACACTCACTACAAGGCACCACGTCTGAATTGTTTCGTGCCCTTCCTCCAAGTCCTCCCCTTGAAGATGCACGTTGTGTTTACAATGAACCTGAGCTTTCAAATCACTATATGCAAGTGCTGATGAAGCCTTTGAAGCCAGGGCAGGCCCCTCGAACCAAATTCCTCGTCAAGGAATTACTGTATGTGCCCCGAACCGTCTATCGCATTCTAACGAAGACAATGAGTCCTATCAAAGGCCACGATTCAAATGATGAAGAAGTCGTTGGCATCATGAAGAATATGCTTTTCAATATCATTCATGGCGTTCCCATCAACTTCCATGATTTCTTCATGAGGAGTCTGGCAAATATTGCAATGTCACCATTTGAGCTAAAGCTTTATGCGCCATGGATTATGAGATTCATCAGGACAAGGTCTTCACTCAACTACAAAGCTGACACTCTGAATCACTGCAGCTACTTGCCTCCTATTGAAGTCCTCAAAAGGACATTTTCCTCAGCTGAAGAAAAGGGCAAGGCAACTGCTGTGATAGATGAAGGCATTCGTCCATTGGATGGTCAATTTCGCTAAGCTGCATCTTATTCCACCAATGATGACTCTGCCACACATGACTCTTCCGCCAACAATGCCAAGCCAAATCCTCAAGCCACAGCACCCAGGGTGATGACTGATCGTGAGTTACTCCTTAGTCTTCATCAGAAGGTTGATCGCAATCACAAATGGGTTAAGCGTCAGTTTGGTTCAATTCTTCACAACATGACTTCAACACACAATGCAGTGAAGAAAAACCACTACTACCTCCATGAAACCCTCAACCGCACCTGGGCTGTTCTATCTCAAGTCTACAGCGCTGAAGATCTGAAGAAAATGGGTCTCAAAGAAGAGTTTGACTGGTCTGCACCTCCTCCGAAGAAATACAACAAGGTCAAGGTTCCTTCTTTGGGGGCCAGCTCCTATTCTTCATCGCGTGAGACTGATGAAAATGAAGACTTGGACGACACTGCGGCAGGCCCTACTTCAACGACCGACCCCAACAACGCTGGCGCTCCTTCATCAACTTGATTATCTTCAGGGGCGTTAGTCCTCAGTTTCGATCCTTTTGGTCATTCGATGACAAAGGGGGAGAAATCTGAGTTAGTCTTCAAGCGGGTCTATTATAAGGTGGTTTTTTTTACTAAGTTACAACTCTCGTTCTTCTGAAACTTTATTGGATCGAGTTGTAATCTTAAACCCGATGGTGCGCTGATACTTTTGATGCACTGTGCTCTAATACTTTTGATGCACTATTCTGCATGCTTATTTCTCGTTAATATTATTGCACGCATGCTGAATTTCATCAGGCACCATATTTCATCATGCATTTCAAATTCTTCATATTATATATCAAATGCGTGTATGCATTACAAGATATAGGGGGAGATCTCCATGATTCAACTCTTCAAGTGTGCATTGCTTCAAAAGCAAATTCCTCACTACGCACATCTTCAGGGGGAGTTCTTCTATATCTTGCAATCAAATTCCTCAATATCAGTATTTACACTTCATATATTTATCCCCGTTGAAAACTTAACCTATATTGTCATCAATCACCAAAAAGGGGGAGATTGTAAGTGCATCTAGTGCCCTTAGTGATTTTGGTGTATTGAAGACTTATAGGTTAAGGATCTAATGTGTTTATGAGTGTACACGGGTCTATAAGTCTATGAGGAGTTTGATATTTACAGAGAAAGTCGACCCCTAAAAATGAAGTTCTTCGACTGAAGACTTTGATATTTTGAAGACTTTCTGAAGACTTTGAAAGTGAAGAAATTGGTGTGACCTTAAAGACTTGGTATTCATTAAAGGAACATGAAGCATGAAGACTTTTGTTTTCGTAGTTTCATTTTCTCTTTCTTGAGTCATAGGAAACACCGTACTGTTAAAGGGGGTCGAGGAAATACTAAGGAAAGATTTCCATGTGATGCTCAACTCAAATCCTACACCTACCAATCCCTTCGAGTGAAGCCATTGGAAATCTCATACAGTTCAGTCAATTTCTTCAGTGACAGAGACGCAGTTCTTCTGGTCACTGAGGACTTTGTTCTGACTGAGGAGTTAGGAATTCGCCAGTGCGAATTGCCTACACAGTGACGAACATGATAGCCCTGAGGAATTTGAACCTCAAATTTCCGACCGTTGCTGTGCTACGCGCCAGCTGTCCCAAAATATCTTATCCATCCAACGATCATATCATTGAAGGGCATTTATGTCTTATCATGTCGGGTTGCTCCCTAGGCTATAAATAGCTGCCCCCTACAACCACTAGCTGGTTGGCTGCTCCGCGAGAAACTGACACTTGTCATTTGAGAGCATCCCATCCTCCGAGGACTTTGAGCGAAAATCATCAAGTGAGGAAAATCCAAACCCAAACCCAAACACCCACAAACCCAAAGTGATTGAGCATCACTGAAGAGATTGATCCTGCGTGGATCCGATGCTTGTTACCTTTGAAGACTGTGCTTCTTCCAGACGGTTAGGCGTCATGGTCTAGAGCATCCAAGAGGAATTGTGGATCGCCGAGTGACCGAGTTTGTGAAGGTTCGGAAGTCACCTGAAGACTTACCACGAGTGATTGGGCGAGGACTGTGTGTCCTTAGCTCAAGGAGAATATGGTGAGGACTGTGTGTCCGGGACTATGTGTCCTCGAGTTTAAATACTCAGCCGCTCCAACCAGATGTACAACTGAGACAGTAGTTGGAACTGGTCTACCAAATAGTTGTCTTCACCAAGCCAACTGGTTCTATTTCCTCAACACTTTCATTTCCTCATTACTGTGTTGTGTGCTTGTTCATATCTGTGTTGGAAGACTTTGACTGAAGACTTTCTCAATTTCCTCAGTTTGTTTGTCTTCATCTTGTGCTATCCTGTGTTTACGCTTTCTGTACTCTGTGTTTGTCTTCATTTCATCGTGATGACCATGCATGCATTCTGCTATGTTTACTTCTGAGTACTTATTCCGCTGCTAGTATTTCTTCGCTAAGGAATTTCCTCACTAGCAAATTCCTTAGTGAAGAATTTCATAAAAATCGCCTATTCACCCGCCCTCTAGTCGATATAACGCCCTTTCACCCCTCCTAGTTGGACAAAGAAAGGGGGGAACCTACTCCTAGTAGGAGTAGGATTCCCCCCTTGGGGCGCACCCCTTGAGGCCGGCCAGCCCCCTCCTCCACTCCTTTATATACGGGGGAGGGGGCACCCCATAGACACACAAGTTGATTTCTTAGCCGTGTGCGGTGCCCCCTCCACAGTTTCAGACCTTGGTCATATCGTCGTAGTGCTTAGGCGAAGCCCTGCGTCGATAACTTCATCATCTCCATCACCACGCCGTCGTGCTGATGGAACTCTCCCTCGGCCTCAACTGGATCAAGAGAACGAGGGACGTCATCGAGCTGAACGTGTGCTGAACTCAGAGGTGTCGTGCGTTCGATACTTGGATCGGTCGGATCGTGAAGACGTACGACTACATCAACTGCGTTGGCATAACGCTTCCACTTACGGTCTATGAGGGTACGCAGACAACACTCTCCCGCTCGTTGCTATGCATCACCATGATCTTGCGTGTGCGTAGGAAATTTTGAAATTACTATGTTCCCCAACAGTGGTAACAGAGCCAGGTCTATGCGTAGATGTTATATGCACGAGTAGAACAAAAGGAGTTGTGGGCGATAATAGTCATACTGCTTACCAGCATGTCATACTTTGATTCAGCGGTATTGTTGGATGAAGTGGCCTAGACCGACATTATATGCGTACGCTTACGCGAGACTGGTTCTACCGACGTGCTTCACACACAGGTGGCTAGTGGGTGTCTGTTTCTCCAGCTGTAGTTGAATCGAGTGTGGCTACGCCCAGTCCTTGTTGAAGGTTAAAACAGCACACTTGACAAAAAATCGTTGTGGTTTTTGTTGCGTAGGTAAGAACGGTTCTTGCTAAGCCCGTAGCAGCCACGTAAAACTTGCAACAACAAAGTAGAGGACGTCTAACTTGTTTTTGCAGGGCATGTTGTGATGTGATATGGTCAAGACGTGATATGATATAATTTGTTGTATGAGATGATCATGTTTTGTAAAAGTTATCGGCAACTGGCAGGAGCCTTATGGTTGTCGCTTTATTGTATGAAATGCAATCGCCATGTAATTTCTTTACTTTATCACTAAGCGGTAGCGATAGTCGTAAAAGCAATAGTTGGCGAGACGACAACGATGCTACGATGGAGATCAAGGTGTCGCGCCGGTGATGATGGTGATCATGACGGTGCTTTGGAGATGGAGATCAAAGGCATAAGATGATGATGGCCATAGCATATCACTTATATTGATTGCATGTGATGTTTATCTTTTATGCATCTTATTTTGCTTAGTACGGCGGTAGCATTATAAGATGATCTCTCACTAAATTTCAAGGTATAAGTGTTCTCCCTGAGTATGCAGCGTTGCGATAGTTCGTCGTGCCGAGACCCCACATGATGATCGGGTGTGATAAGCTCTACATTCACATACAACGGGTGCAAGCCAGTTTTGCACATGTAGAATACTCAGGTTAAACTTGACGAGCCTAGCATATGCAGATATGGCCTCGGAACACTGAGAACGAAAGGTCGAGCGTGAATCATATAGTAGATATGATCAACATAGTGATGTTCACCATTGAATACTACTCCATCTCACGTGATGATCGGACATGGTTTAGTTGATTTGGATCACGTGATGTCGGTGTACTAGAGTAGGGGTACCCTTAGTACCCCGAACTTGTGCACGGGCAGTCGCAGCATCCCCGCGGCAAGGCCTGCCGGGTAACTGCCAAGGTCCTCCGCGGCCACTTTGAAGGCCGTTCAAGAACAAAGTACTCAAGCCGAGGCCCCGGCAAGAGGAGCTTGCCGGGAAGAAGATAAGACCCCGGCGAGAGGAGCTTGCCGGGAAGGCTATCAGAAGCGTCTCAAGGCCCCGGCAAGAGGAGCTTGCCGGGAAGGAAACAAGACCCCGGCAAGAGGAGCTTGCTGGGAAGGCCATCCAAGGCATTTCAGGGAACTTGCCATGGCGCGCTCCGCGCCCCGGCAAAGCCCGGTGAGCGACAAGCTCCCGAACACGACAAGGCGACGACCGCGGCAAGGGGCTTGCCGCGGGAAACCCCCACTTCGAGCCCGCGCTCCATCACGCCCGCCCACGTGTCGCTCTAGGGCCCCTCCCAAGCACACGTGGCGGGAGGCCGTGCAGCGAGGGGTGCGCAGTGGCAAGCAGGCGCTGACAAGATAACCATCGTGGCAAACGGTGGCGTCCCTAGCAAGCCCCTTTCAGTACTGTTTAGGCGACACAGACGGGCATTTAATGCCCTTGTCCCCTGCCGTCAGGGTTAGGTATGATAACACTGTAGCAGGTAGCTGTACCTGCTACAGCACCTAGCTGCCCCTACTATGGCACCATACCATTTTCACCTTTGACCTCCGTTGCTCTATGTCGGTAACCCCTTGAGCATATAAAAGGAGGCCGATGAGCAACGAGAGGGGGGAGGCCATTTTCCACACACTCACGCTCGGTCTCGTTAGCAGCTGGAGAATACTGTAGCAGTCCGCGCTCCGAGCTAGAAATCAATACAAACCACAAAGCAGGAGTAGGGTTTTACGCATCCGTGCGGCCCGAACCTGGGTAAATCGCTCGCGTGCTTCACCTCGATCTGCTCTTTGCGCAACCTCCGCCCCCGCCGAACCGAAAGGGACCCGGTCCGCCGGTCCCATAGGTGTCCGTGGATCAGCAACCCCGGCATCCTTGGCGTGCCAGGTAGGGGCGTCGAAGTTGTGCGAACCAGATCCGGCATTCTCGCGGGCTAGATCTTCATCATCTTCATCAACATGCCGCCGAAGAAGAAGGTTTTGGAGGCAGCTGCTCCGTCCGCGCCGAGCCAACCACCGCCGGAGCAAACGGTCGGCGGGGCAGGCGCCGGCGGGAGGACGGGCGTCGACGAGGGGGCTCGCGGTGCTGCCAGGTCCAAGGACAAGGCTGCGCTGCCCATCGGCGGTGTAGCCGGCTCCCGTGACGACCGGGCGCACTCCAAGACCTCGGCGTCCGTGCATGCACCGTGCCCGTCTCAGGAGGCGCGGGACCGGCAACGCCATGGTACTCACGGTACCATGCGTTCGCTAGATCCGGATCGAGCTGGTGGATCTCGGAGCGCTCCGGACCACCATGCACGTCAACCTGCTGGCGCGAGCGAGACACGGTCGCCTGGACGGGATACTGCTCCTTCTAACGTGGTTAGGAGTCTGAGCATATCCCGCTCCTCGCACCGTTCGCTACCACCGCCCGCCACCGCAGCAGAAGCTCTGGCGCGAGCTCAACTGCTCCTAGACTACCCTCCAGCGACGGATAAGATCGACGACTGGAGGGCCAGTATCCAGAGTCTCATCGGCTTCACCAACGGCGACACTCCTCGGCAGCCGAGCACGTCGCGGCCGCAGCGAGTCAGCCAGGCACGAACCGGTGGTGACAAGACTGGTGGGGGTGCAACTACTGTGCACTCCCCACCCCGAAGGCCAAGATCGCCGACTCGCCGGATCTACCTCGACAGCGACTCCACCGCGTCGTCAAATCCGCGAGCCCGTCGCGATCAGCGCCAAGTTCTTCAAGAGCGACAGCGGGAAGACGCTCGTACTCGCATCGAGCGCCGGAGAGAAGCGCGGCGTCAATCAGACCAGCGTGCTGGGCCCTCTGTTGACATGCATGCGCCAGGGGAACCAGGCGACTTGCCATACACGGTAGGTTGCCCTGCGTTCACTCGTGAGCTGCGGCAAGTCCAGTGGCCCAGTACGAAGAACTTCAAGCCAGATGTGCCAGAGAAGTACGACGGCAAGTCGCATCCGTCGGAGTTCCTCAGCATCTACACCATCGCGGTGCAGGCTGCTGGGGGGCGGGACGACAAGATCCTTGCCAACTACTTCCCGCTGGTGCTCAAGCCCAACGTCAGGTCCTGGCTCATGCACTTGCCGGACAACTCCATATCCTCCTGGGCTGATCTGTGCCATCATTTTGTCGGCGCCTTTACAGGCGGTCACAAGCCTCATGGCCAAGAGAGTGATCTGCATCTGCTCGTCCAGAAGGAAGGAGAGCCCCTGCGCAAGTACATTCAGAGGTTCAGCCGTGTACAGTACAACATCCCAGACGTCCACCCCGCCGCGGTCATCACCGCGTTCCATCAGAACGTGCGTAACCGCAGGATGCGGGAGGAGATGGCGATGCGCAGGATCAAAGACGTCAGTGAGCTATACGCCCTGGCCGACAAGTGTGCACGAGCTGAGGAGGGGAGGAGACTCCCCGGAGAGAAGACCGGAGCGGAAGGGTCTGACAGTGAAGATGCTGCCCCCGCAAAGAAAAGCCGGCGGCGCAACAACAGGAAGAAGCAGAACAAAGGTGCTAGTCATTGAGCAGTCCGGCAACGAAGGTGGCGCCAAGAAGGCTACAGTCAGTTGCTCCGACAAGGAAGTTGCCGCGTGCACCAACTGTCAGGCCGTGGTCGCCGCCGACAAGCAGGCCGGCTCCGGCAAGCAATACTGTAAGATTCACCGCACCAAGGGCCATGACCTCCAGAGCTGCAAGAAGGTCGAGCAGCTTGTCCAGCAACAGAGGGCTGAGTACGAGCGGCGCGACAAGGAGAGATCCCAAGGGGGTGCAGAGAAATTTGGCTAGAAGCGCACCGGCCAGGAAGGACGCCGCGGCAAGGCCAAGCAGCGGCAAGGAGACAGACCTCCCCGCGGCCGCGACAACGATGAAGACGACGATGACGACGAAGACATGGATGACGTTGAGACCAGTGAGCAGGAGTTTCAGAAAGCCACAGAGGTCTTGTGCGTTGACGGTGGTGCTTCTCTGCATACCTCGCACCGCCAACTCAAACAGTGGGTGCGGGAAGTCAATGCAGCAGAACCACCCATCGAATCGCGCAAGCTTCTAAAGTGGTCCAGCACGCCTATCATCTTTGACATTGAGGACCACCCTGATCGCACAACTGCGGTCGGGTGTTTGCCGATGTTGGTTTCACCAACTATCCGCAACCTCAAAGTCACCAAGATGCTAGTTGACGGCGGGGCCGGCTTAAACCTGATCTCCTCCGCTGTACTCCGAAAACTCCAGATCCCTGACAGCGAGCTCGAAGAGACCAGCACATTCCAAGGAATCAATCCGGGAAGGAGCAAGCCGAAGGGGAAGGTCACGCTGCCGGTGACATTTGGCAGCGAGCTCAACTTCAGGACTGAGAGGGTCACGTTTGACGTTGCCGATATTCCGTTGCCCTACAACGGGATACTTGGCCGTCCAGCGCTCGCCAAGTTCATGGCGGCCTCTCACTATGCATACAACATACTGAAGATACCAGGCCCGATAAGCGTCATTTCTGTCCCCGGCGACAAGAAGGATGCTCTTATCTGTGCCGACAAGATCTACCGGGAAGCAGCAGCCACGGCAGATCGCGACCCACTTGCTGCTGAAGCTCCCGGGGGCAAGAAGACCAAGCCCATCAAGAGCTCTGGTGCCCACTCCGGCAAGCGCGCCTCTTCGAAGTGCTGCGCTGCCGTCGAGGACGCACCATCGAGCTCCACCGGCAAGTGTAAGAAGACGATGGCGGCTCTGCCAGAGACGAAGAAGGTGCCCGCCAAGGAGGACGGCACTGGTGGTACCTTCACCATCAGTGCCATGCTTGACCCTAAATAGGAAAGCGCGCTCGTTGCTTTCCTGCGGGCGAATGGCGACGTGTTTGCATGGCAACCGTCTGACATCCCCGGTGTTCCCAGGAAAGTGATCCGTTTGTCCTCATGCACGGCCCGTCAAGCAGAAAGTCAGGAAGCAAGCAGTGGAGCGCCAAGAGTTCATTGCAGAAGAGATCAAGAAACTGGAAGCGGCAGGCCTCGTCAGAGGAGTGCTCCATCCCACGTGGTTGGCCAATCCTGTAGTCGTGCGCAAGGCAAACGGGAAATGGAGGCTTTGTATCGATTTCACCGATGTTAACAAAGCTTGTCCCAAAGACCCATTTCCTTTGCCGCGCATAGACCAGATTGTTGACTCCACCGCCGGATGTGATCTGCTTTCATTTCTTGACGCATACTCAGGATATCATCAGATCTTCATGGCAGAAGAGGATGAGGAGAAGACCGCATTTATTACTCCATGTGGCACGTACTGCTTCGTACGGATGCCTTTCGGATTAAAAAATGCTGGTTCGACATTTGCAAGAGTAGTCCATGTTGCTCTTGAGCCACAAATACACAGAAATGTGGAGGCCTACATGGATGATATAGTGGTCAAGAGCAAGGACAGAGCAACCCTGGTCCAAGATCTAGACGAGACTTTTGCAAATCTGCGCAAGATCAGCCTCAAGCTCAACCCAGAGAAGTGTGTGTTTGGAGTTCCCTCCGGCAAGCTTCTCGGGTTCTTCGTGTCTCAGCGCGGAATTGAAGCCAATCCCGACAAGATCAAGGCCATTGAGCAGATTGAAGCACCAAAGCGCGTCAAGGATGTACAGAAACTTGCCGGTTGCGTGGCTGCTCTCAGCAGGTTCATCTCTCGGTCTGCTGAGTGCGCCCTGCCGTTTTTCAAATTATTGAAAAAGGCAGGTCCAATGAGATGGACTCCGGAAGCGGAGGCTGTGCTGCAAGACCTGAAGAGATACCTGTCCTCCCCTCCAATACTTGTCGCACCTAAGCCACAAGAGAAGTTGCTGCTGTACATAGCGACGACCAATCAAGTGGTTAGTGCTGCGCTAGTAGCAGAGAGGGAGGCAGATGATGAGCCAGCAACCGCGGCAAGCGCATCCAGCGACAAGCGGGGGGCTTCCCCGGCAAGCTCTGGTCCCGACAAAGATGGGTCTGCGCAGATGCATGAGGAGACACGGAAGAAAATGGTGCAGCGCCCAGTTTACTTTGTCAGCTCCCTCCTGCAGGGGGCTAGGGCAAGGTACTCTGGTGTGCAGAAACTGCTTTTCGGCCTTCTCATGGCCTCGAGAAAGCTGCGCCATTACTTCCAAGCACATGAGATCACAGTTGTCACTCGCTTTCCGCTGAAGAGGATACTGCAGAATCCAGAAGCGACAGGCAGGATTGTCGAGTGGGCACTGGAACTGCCAAGCTTTGGCCTCAAGTTTGAAAGCACTTCAACTATCCAGAGCAGAGCATTGGCAGAATTCATAGCAGAATGGACGGCAACACCAGATGAAGAAATTCCAGAAACGAGCATCCCTGACAAAGCAGCAAGCAAAGAGTGGCTGATGTACTTTGATGGTGCCTTTTCGCTGCAAGGCGCCGGCGCTGGCGTGCTGCTTGTCGCACCCACCGGAGAGCACCTCAAGTACGCAGTCCAGATGCACTTTCCCAAGGAGCAAGCAACAAATAATACTGCAGAGTATGAAGGCTTGCTTGCCGGTCTCCGGATCGCGGCAGACCTTGGGATCAAGAAGCTCATTATCAGGGGTGACTCGCAGCTTGTCGTCTGCCAAGTGAACAAGAGTTATCAGAGTCCTTTGATGGAAGCCTACGTCGACGAAGTGAGAAAGCTAGAAGAGCATTTTGACGGCCTGCAGATGGAACATGTTCCAAGAGCTCAGAACGCCATCGCCGATGGCCTTCAAAATGCGCTGCACTTAAGTTACCTGTGGAACCAGGGATCTTTGTGCTCAAGCTGACTCAACCATCCGTAACACCATCAACTGGACAGAGCAAGAAGAGGAAGTTGATTCCTGGTGACTATTCGCCGGCAGAGCTTCCCGAAGCCACCGCCAAGAAGGTCCCCAAGATCAACGCCAAGAATGCTGAGGAGCAGTCTGCTCCGGCAAGCCCCAGGGTTTGTTCCGTTGTAGCAGAAGCTCCCGACAAGTTTTGCTCCGGCAAGCTCGTCGGTGAACGCCACGCTCCGGCAGAGCCGTAGGTTCTTGCCGTAGAAGCGGACGTTCCCGCAGCAATCCCCAAGATCAACGCCAAGACCGCTGAGGAGCAGTCCGCTCCGGCAAACCCCAGGGTTTGCTCCGTTGTAGCAGAAGCTCCCGACAAGTTTTGCTCCGGCAAGCTTGCTGGGGAACATCACGCTCCGGCAGACCCGCAGTTTCTTGCCGTAGAAGCGGACGTTCTCGCAGCCGCAGAATTGCCTTTAGTCCTTGTTGTCGAGCCACAAGCTCCAGCATGGGCACAGCAGATCGTCCATTTCCTTCAGACAGGAGAACTTCCCGAAGAGCAAGAAGAAGCCGAAAGAGTAGCCCGGCAGTCAAGTATGTACCAGTTCGTCGATGAGACACTGTACAGAAGAAGACTCAACGGTGTGAAATTGAGGTGTATTCCCCGGGAAGATGGACAAAAGCTGTTGGCAGAGATACACGGAGGCATATGTGGTCACCACATTGGCGCAAGAGCACTTGTCGGCAAAGCATTCCGGCAAGGTTTCTTCTGGCCAACAGCCCTCCAGGATGCAACTGCACAAGTAACCAAGTGTGAAGCGTGCCAGTTCCATTCCAAGAAGATACACCAGCCAGCTCAAGCTCTCCAGACGATCCCTTTATCCTGGCCATTTTCGGTCTGGGGGCTCGACATCCTCGGCCCCTTTCCCCGTGCTGTCGGGGGCTTTGAGTACTTGGACGTTGCAATCGACAAGTTCACAAAGTGGCCGGAAGTGGAACCAGTGAGAAAGGTGACCGCACAGTCAGCAGTCAAGTTCTTCTGGTCGATTGTTTGCCGCTTCGGGATCCCTAACAGGATAATCACCGACAACGGTACACAATTCACGAGCCACACCTTCATGCAGTATGTCCAAGATCTCGGCGCCAAGGTCTGCTTCGCTTCTGTTGCTCACCCGAGAAGCAACGGTCAAGCGGAGAGGGCAAATGCTGAAGTACTGCGCGGGCTCAAGACCAAAACTTTCGACAAGCTGCACAAGTGCGGAAGAAACTGGATCGAGGAGCTGCCGGTGGTTCTTTGGTCGATCAGAACGACGCAAAATCGAGCCACTGGCCAGACACCTTTCGCTCCAGTCTATGGAGCGGAAGCAGTTATCCCCACGGAACTCGTATACGGGTCACCTCGAGTGCTCGCTTATGATGAGCTTGAGCAAGAGCGGCTGTGACAAGATGACGCGCTGCTCCTTGAGGAAGATCGTCTTCAGGCTGCTGTGCGAGCTGCTCGCTACCAGCAAGCTTTGCGCCGCTACCATAGCCGCAAAGTTAATGCCAGAAGTCTCGAGGAAGGCGACCTTGTTCTTCGGCGCGTTCAGTCGGCCAAGAATTCCAATAAGTTGACGCCGAAGTGGGAAGGCCCTTACCGGGTGAAACGAGTCACTAGGCCTGGCGCTGTCCGCCTAGAGATCGAAGATGGCATTCCAATGAGCAACTCCTGGAACATCGAGCATCTTCGTAAGTTTTACCCGTAAGGCGCGGTTGCCGGGCAGGGCCCGGCAACCACCCTTTTGTACAAGTCTTGCCGCAGTTGCATGTAATCCTTTGTACAAAGCCAGGCGCAGACCCTGAGCACCAGAGAATGAAGCGCTGCTACCCCGGGGTTATAGCATGCATGCTAGGTTGAGTCTCGTCCTTGGTTAGGGTTGATAGTGCCTAACAGCGGCTAACCCCTAACTTAGAGGTCGAGTGTCCGTCCCTTTGCTCTTCTTTCGTTCGCAGGGCTCGCATATCCTGGCCAGACCGCTTGAGGACGAAAAGGAGAAGAAGGGCGCGCCGGCACCAGGGCCCCGGCAAGCCAGCATTGCTGGGGGCTATGAGTGCCGAGGGCCATCCCCGGCAAGCCAGAGTTGCCGGGGGCTGCGATATCAGATAAGTCTTTCATCCCCTCATCATGCATCCTCTTATGGACTGGGGAATGCGAAACCGCGTTTCTTCCCGGAAACTGCCGTGCTCCCTCAACTCTAGGCCCTGGAGCTAGTTCCCGGGGCCAAGTTTGGTCGTAGTCGCGGCAGCAAAGGGATGAAACGAGGAGGCCGCACCCACCTCGTTCCCGCCTCCGTCAAAGGCGTGAGAAAGGTCGAGCGACGCGGGAAGGCAGCAGGGCTTGTTGCCGGGAGATGAAATGTCTGTCCGAAGGATACCAAGGATTTGCTCCTTGGCGTGGGTTCGACCCGCAAGACAAATAACCCGGCAAACATCCCTTTTCATTAAAAAACAACCCACTCAGGTACAGTCCATAGAGGATGAAAAACATGAAAGAGAGGATTACAAGTTTTAAATGCAGCTAAGGCCCGAGGGCTTACAGATTAAAAAGATAAGGTGCCCGTAATCCCTTTCCTGTCCCTCTCTTCAGGAGGTAGGTCAAGGAGGCGAAAAGGGGAAAAGGGGTGCCTAGGCGAGCTACAGGTGCCAGAAGACACCAAGAGAATATCCCGGGGGGCCGACCGAGGGCTTGACGGTGATGGCGGCGCCAGGAGAAGGGCGCGAAGACGAGGCGGCAGGACGTCAGCACGCTGTCGAGGGCACCACGCCCTCGTACTCCGACCTAACGGCCTTGTCACCTGCCCTCTTCCCCTTCCGCAGCCTCCCTACGCCAGCCGCCCAAGGAGACGACCCCAGGGGGTTCAAGGAGCCGGCGACACGGATGATGGGGTCGCCGGTGCCGCGCGGAGCGGCGCCCGACACCTAGTCGGACCCGCCATCCCGCTGCCCTTTACCCTCATCATCATTGTCGCTCTCCTCCTCGTCACTCTCGCTCGAGGGGGAGCCTTCACTATTGGAGGAGCTGTCCACGCAGCACTTCGCCCAAGTGCCGAAGCACCCGAAGACCTTGACGGAGAGGAGATCTTCTCCGCGTTAAGCTCCGACGAGGAAGACGAGGGAGAGTAAGCTTCTCTTGTTGTACTTGCATTTCTCCAACTCTCGCTGTTGGTCTTGTTTCCCACTTGCTTTTCCCTGAATCTGTTCCTCTTTAGGACTCTGGCCCAGAGAGCGGCAAAGAGAGCTAAGGCCCCAGTGATCATCACCGAGGACGAGCCCCCTGCGACAACAGGTGGCGCGCCCGAGACAACCTTGCCGGAGCCGGCGACTTTCCTCCATGGCAGCCCCCAGCGTAAGTGTGTGATTTACTTTCTGCTGCGAGGCGCACTTGGGTACTTGTCTTTGCTGATATCTGCTTGTCGACTTGTGTAGGAGCCGAGCAGCCCCACCAGGAGCCAAGGGGGAATTCCCCGACAAGGGAAAATTCTCCGGCAAGGGAAGGCTCTCCGGTGAGGGAGAAGTCTCCGGCAAGGGAGGGTTCTCCGGCGAGGGACAGCGCCAGCGGCCCCCCGACAGCGGAGACCACGACCGCAGAGCCTGGCGCAGGTACTCCCCTTGCTTCAAAACTTCCCTCGGACCCTTCTTTTCTTGATTTTTATGAGTTTCTGCTGGATTCTGTTTGACTCTTCTCCCCTTTTCCGGCCGTCAGATCCATCCGCTGCGGAGCAGATGGAGACAGAGGTCGCCGCCGACGAAGCTGCCGGTGGTGGCGACGCCGCCGGCGCAGAGGCCGCCAAGGCAGACGCCGCGGCAACCGGCGAGGGGTCCGGCGATCGCACTAACGGCCCTGAGGCCGCAGGAGCGCCGGGCGCTACACCGACCGCCGATCCGTCCGCCGCCGCCGCAGCGCGGGGCTCCGGAGAGCCCCAGTCAGGCGCCTACCTGAAGGCCGGCGAAGGCGTCTTCATCAACCTCCCCTGGGCGTCAAGCTCCAGGGCGCCGGTCGAAGGGGAGATCTTCGACGGAGAAGTGCTCGCCTCCGCGGGGTTGAAGCTAGTCGACGCGCCAAGCAGCAGCAGCAACGAGCCCGAAGAAGAGCGGCTGCTGCATAGGTTGATGTCGCTCTACCGCGCGCGACAAGCCAAGCTGGAGTCCCGCGAGGCGCTTGTCGCGAAGGCGGGAGCAGACATTGAAAAGCGCGCAGAAGAGCTCGGGGGTTTCCATCGGGAAGCCGTCCGATCCCTGGCGGTGGAGCGGGAGCAGCTCGCTGAGGCGCGGAAGGCCTTTCTCCTCGAGAAGGCCGAAGCCGAAGAGCTGCAGCGACTGGCCGCCGTGAAGCTAGCTGCGGAGGAGGGTGAGCTGGCGCAGCGGAAGGTCAACCTCGACGCTCATGAGGAGGAGCTTGGCGCGTGCGAGGAGAAGCTTGGCGGAGCCCTCAAGCAAGCGGAGGATGCTGCCGCCGCCGCCGAGGCCGCCAAGGAGGATTTGAAGACGAAGGTGGCGCGGCTGGAGACCGATCTCTCCGAGAAAGGCAAGGAGCTCAGCGTCACCAAGGCCTCCAACGTAGATCTTGAGTTGAAGCTAACCACTTTGACCAAGACTCTGGACAGCGCCAAGCAGCGGGAGGCGGCCTTGAAGGAGGAAATCAAGGCCGACAAGGCGCTGCTGGAGAGAGCGCTGCCACCACCCAGAACGCCTTCAGGGAGACTGTGACGCACTGGACGGAGAGTCTGGTGAACACCGCCACAGATATCGACAAGGAGCTGGCACAGCTGGGGGTGGAAGACTTCGGGTACTCCTCCGACGAGAACCTCCAACCTAGCGCCAAGCTCACTCTGTTATTCAAGGGCGTGGCGACGGCCCTCCAGCGACTCCGAGATAGCTGATCCACGGACACCTATGGGACCGGCGGACCGGGTCCCTTTCGGTTCGGCGGGGGCGGAGGTTGCGCAAAGAGCAGATCGAGGCGAAGCACGCGAGCGATTTACCCAGGTTCGGGCCGCACGGATGCGTAAAACCCTACTCCTGCTTTGTGGTTTGTATTGATTTCTAGCTCGGAGCGCGGAGTGCTACAGTATTCTCCAGCTGCTAACGAGACCGAGCGTGAGTGTGTGGAAAATGTCTTCCCCCTCTCTCGTTGCTCACGGGCCTCCTTTTATATGCTCAAGGGGTTACCGACATAGAGCAACGGAGGTCAAGGGTAAAAATGGTATGGTGCCATAGTAGGGGCAGCTAGGTGCTGTAGCAGGTACAACTACCTGCTACAGTGTTATCATACCTAACCCTGACGGCAGGGGACAAGGGCATTAAATGCCCGTCTGTGTCGCCTAAACAGTACCAAAAGGGGCTTGCTACGGACGCCACCGTTTGCCATGATGGTTATCTTGTCAGCGCCTGCTTGCCACTGCGCACCCCTCGCTGCACGGCCTCCCGCCACGTGTCCTTGGGAGGGGCCCCAGAGCGACACGTGGGCAGACCCCGGCGAGAGGAGCTTGCCGGGAAGGCTATCAGAAGCGTCTCAAGGCCCCGGCAAGAGGAGCTTGCCGGGAAGGAAACAAGACCCCGGCAAGAGGAGCTTGCCGGGAAGGCCATCCAAGGCATTTCAGGGAACTTGCCACGGCGCGCTCCGCGCCCCGGCAAAGCCCGGTGATTGACAAGCTCCCGAACACGACAAGGCGACGACCGCGGCAAGGGGCTTGCCTCGGGAAACCCCCACTTCGAGCCCGCGCTCCAGCACGCCCGCCCACGTGTCGCTCTGGGGCCCCTCCCAAGCACACGTGGCGGGAGGCCGTGCAGCGAGGGGTGCGCAGTGGCAAGCAGGCGCTGACAAGATAACCATCGTGGCAAACGGTGTCGTCCCTAGCAAGTCCCTTTCGGTACTGTTTAGGCGACACAGACGGGCATTTAATGCCCTTGTCCCCTGCCGTCAGGGTTAGGTATGATAACACTGTAGCAGGTAGTTGTACCTGCTACAGCACCTAGCTGCCCCTACTATGGCACCATACCATTTTTACCCTTGACCTTCGTTGCTCTATGTCGGTAACCCCTTGAGCATATAAAAGGAGGCCCGTGAGCAACGAGAGGGGGGGAGGCCATTTTCCACACACTCATGCTCGGTCTCGTTAGCAGCTGGAGAATACTGTAGCACTCCGCGCTCCGAGCTAGAAATCAATACAAACCACAAAGCAGGAGTAGGGTTTTACGCATCCGTGCGGCCCGAACCTGGGTAAATTTCTCGCGTGCTTCGCCTCGATCTGCTCTTTGCGCAACCTCCGCCCCCGCCAAACCGAAAGGGATCCGGTCCGCCGGTCCCATAGGTGTCCGTGGATCAGCAACCCCGGCACGTGAACACTTAGATGATTAGAGGGATGTCTATCTAAGTGGGAGTTCTTAAGTAATATGATTAATTGAACTTTAATTTATCATGAACTTAGTCCTGGTAGTATTTGCATATCTATGTTGTAGATCAATAGCTCGCGTATAGCTTCCCCGTTTTATTTTTGATATGTTCCTAGAGAAAACTAAGTTGAAAGATGTTAGTAGAAATGATGTGGACTAGGTCCATGATCTAAGGATTATCCTCATTGCTGCATAGGAGAATTATGTCCTTGATGCACCGCTAGGTGACATACCTATTGCAGGAGCAGATGTAGACGTTATGAACGTTTGACAAAGCTCGGTATGATGACTACTTGATAGTTTGGTGCACCATGCTTTACGGCTTAGAAACGGGACTTCAAAAATGTTTTGAACGCCACGGAGCATGTTAGATGTTCCAAGAGTTGAAACTGGTATTTCATACTCGTGCCCATGTCGCGAGGTATGAGACCTCTAACAGTACTTTGCCTACAAGATGGAGGAGAATAGCTCAACCAATGAGCATGTGCTCAGATTGTCTGGGTACTACACTTGCTTGAATCAAGTGGGAGTTAATCTTCTAGATAAGATAGTAATTGACAAAGTTCTCTAGTCACTATCTCCAAGTTACTAGAACTTCGTGATGAACTATAATATGCAAGGGATGACAAAAGTAATTCCCGAGCTCTTCGCGATGCTGAAATCGATGAAGGTAGAAATCAAGAAAGATCATCAAGTGTTGATGGTTAACAAGACCCCTAGTTTCAAGAAAAGGGCAAAGGGATAGAAGGGGAACTTCAAGAAGAACGGCAAGCAAGTTGCTGCTCAAGTGAAGAAGCCCAAGTCTGGACCTAAGCCTGAGACTAAGTGCTTCTACTGCAAAAAGGGACTGGTCACTGGAAGCGGAACTGCCCCAAGTATTTGGCGGATAAGAAAGATGGCAAAGTGAACAAAGGTATATTTGATATACATGTTATTGATGTGTACTTTACTAGTGTTTATAGAAACTCCTCAGTATTTGATACTAGTTCAGTTGCTAAGAGTAGTAACTCGAAACAGGAGTTGCAAAATAAACAGAGACTAGTTAAGGGCGAGGTGATGATGTGTGTTGGAAGTGATTCCAAGGTTGATAAGATCACCATCGCACACTCCCTTTACCTTCGGGACTAGTGTTGAACCTAAAATAAATGTTATTTGGTGTTTGCATTGAGCATGATATGATTGGATCATGTTTATTGCAATACGGCTATTCATTTAAGTCAAAGAATAATTGTTGTTCTATTTACATGAATAAAACCTTCTGCGGTCATACGCTCAATATAAATGGTTTATTGAACCTCGATCGTAGTGATACACATATTCATAATATTGAAGCCAAAAGATGCAAAGTTAATAATGATAGTGCAACTTATTTGTGGCACTGCCGTTTAGGTCATATTGGTATAAAGCGCATGAAGAAACTCTAAGCTGATGGGCTTTTGGAGTCACTTGATTATGAATCACTTGATGCTTGCGAACCATGCCTCATGGGCAAGATGACTAAGACTCCGTTCTCCAGAACAATGGAGCGAGCAACTGACTTATTGGAAATAATACATACTGATGTATGCGGTCCGATGAGTGTTGAGGCTCGCGGCGGGTATCGTTATTTTCTAACCTTCACAGATGATTTGAGCACATATGGGTATATCTACTTGATAAAACACAAGTCTGAAACAGTTGAAAAGTTTAAAGAATTTCAGAGTGAAGTAGAGAATCATCATAACAAGAAAATAAAGTTTCTACGATCTGATCGCAGAGGCGAATATTTGAGTTATGAGTTTGGTCTTCATTTGAAACAATGTGGAATAGTTTCACAACTCATGCCACCTGGAACACCATAGCGTAATGGTGTGTCCGAACAACGTAACCGCACTTTATTAGATATGGTGCAATCTATGATGTCTCTTACCGATTTACCACTATCATTTTGGGGTTGTGCATTAGAGACAGTTGCATTCACGTTAAATAGGGCACCATCTAAATCCGTTGAGACCAGGGGTGGGCGTTCGGTATAAACCAAATTTTCGGTTTCTACCATTCAGTTTTTATTCAAATTCGGTTTGCAGAACTAGAAACCAAAAATTCAAACATAAAATAGGAAACTAAAAATTCGGTTAACCGACTGATTCGGTGTGGTATTCGGTTAATACCGAATGGACCTTGCGTTCAACAGATATGGTCAGAGCACCTTCTTATATAGCTGCAAGTCCCCACCTTTTATCCTTAGCCAAGCGATGTGGGACTAAAGTTACCCTGGTTGAACACTCGCACGCCACTGCCTTTTTTAGCGAAGAGCGACACGGGCTGCGAGATGCCATTCACAAGAATATTGGGCCTTCATAGTGTACTACCACGTACGTGTGGTCAGCCCACGTACATGTGCTTGCGGCTGTTCCCTCAAAAAAATAAAAAAGCTACGTGGGCACCGAGAGGCTAATCTTTCTACTGTTCGTTGATTACTTCGGTTTCTGCTTCGGTGAATCTGTATTAAACCGAAGCTGCCGAATTTAATTCGGTTAACAAAGATGAAGACCGAAATTTACTATAGCAGCAAGAAAAACCAAAAATTCGGTTTTTTCGGTATCGGCTTCGGTTCGGTTTTCGGTTCGTCGGTTTTTATGCCCACCCCTTGTTGAGACGACACCGTATGAACTATGGTTTGCAAGAAACCTAAGCTATCGTTTCTTAAAGTTTGGGGCTGCGATGCTTATGTGAAAATGTTTCAACATGATAAAGCTCGAACCCAAATCATAGAAATGTGTCTTCATAGGATACCCAAAGGAGACCGTTGGGTACACCTTCTATCACAGATCCAGAGGCAAGATATTCATTGCGAAGAATGGATCCTTTCTCGAGAAGGAGTTTCTCTCAAAGAAGTGAGTGGGAGGAAAGTAAAACTTGATGAGTTAATTGTACCTTCTCCCGAAATGGAAAGTAGTTCATCACAGAAATCAGTTCCAGTGATTCCTACACCAATTAGTGAGGAAGCTAATGATGATGATCATGAAACTTCAGATCAAGTTACTACCGAACCTCGTAGGTCAACCAGAGTACGTTCCGCACCAGAGTGGTACGGTAATCCTATTCTGGAAGTCATGTTACTAGACCATGATGAACCTACGAACTATGAGGAAGCGATGATGAGCCCAGATTCCGCAAAATGGCTTGAGGCCATGAAATCTGAGATAGGATCCATGTATGAGAACAAAGTATGGACTTTGGTTGACCTGCCCGATGATTGGCAAGCCATAAAGAATAAAATGGATTTTCAAGAGGAAGACGAACGCTGATAGTAGTGTTACTATATACAAAGCTCGAATTGTCGCAAAAATGTTTAGGACAAGTTCAAGATGTTGACTACAATGAGATTTTCTCACTTGTATCGATGCCTAAAAGTCTGTCCGAATCATGTTAGCAATTGCCGTATTTTATGAAATTTGGCAAATGGATGTCAAACCTGCATTCCTTAATGGATTTCTTAAAGGAGAGTTGTATATGATGCAACCAGAAGGTTTTGTCGATCCTAAAGATGTTAACAAAGTGCGCAAAGCTCCAGCGATCCATCTATGGACTGGTGCAAGCATCTCGGAGTTGGAATATACGCTTTAATGAGTTGATCAAAGCATATAGTTTTATACAGACTTTCGGTGAAGAATGTATTTACAAGAAAGTGAGTGGGAGCACTATAGCCTTTCTAATAAGTATATGTGAATGACATATTGTTGATCGGAAATGATGTAGAATTTCCTGGAAAGCATAAAGGAATGTTTGAAATGAGTTTTTCAAAGAAAAACCTCGGTGAAGCTGCTTACATATTGAGCATAAAGATCTATAGAGATAGATCAAGACGCTTGATAAGTTTTTTCAATGAGTACATACCTTGACAAGATTTTGAAGTAGTTCAAAATGGAACAGTCAAAGAAGGAGTTCTTGCCTGTGTTGCTAGGTGTGAAGTCGAGTAAGACTCAAAACCTGATCACGACAGAAGATAGAGAGAGGATGAAAGTCATTCCCTATGCCTCAGCCATAGGTTCTATAAAGTATGCCATGCTATGTACCAGACGTATTGTATACCCTGCCCTGAGTTTGGCAAGGGAGTACAATAGTGATCTAGGAGTAGATCACTGGACATTGGTCAAAATTATCCTTAGAGGACTAAGAAAATATTTCTCGGTTATGGAGGTGATAAAGAGTTCGTCGTAAAGAGTTACGTCGATGCAAGCTTTTACACCGTTCCGGATGACTCTGAGTCTCAATCTGGATACATATTGAAAGTGGGAGCAATTAGCTAGAGTAGCTCCGTGCATAGCATTATATACATAGAAATTTGCAAAATACATACGGATCTGAATGTGGCAGACCCGTTGACTAAACTTCTCTCGCAAGCTAAACATGATCACACCTTAGTACTCTTTGGGTGTTAATCACATAGCGATGTGAACTAGATTATTAACTCTAGTAAACCCTTTGGGCGTTGGTCACATGACGATGTGAACTACAGGTGTTAATCACATGGTGATGTGAACTATTGGTGTTAAATCACATGGCGATGTGAACTAGATTATTGACTCTAGTGCAAGTGGGGGACTAAAGGAAATATGCCCTAGAGGCAATAATAAAGTTATTATTTATTTCCTTATTTCATGATAAATGTTTATTATTCATGCTAGAATTGTATTAACCGGAAACTTAGTACATGTGTGAATACATAGACAAAACAGAGTGTCACTAGTATGCCTCTACTTGACTAGCTCGTTGATCAAAGATGGTTAAGTTTCCTAGCCATTGACATGAGTTGTTATTTGATTAATGGGATCACATCATTAGAGAATGATGTGGTTGACTTCACCCATTCCGTTAGCTTAGCACTTGATCGTATAGTTTGTTGCTACTGCTTTCTTCATGACTTATACATGTTCCTCAGACTATAAGATTATGCAACTCCCGAATACCGGGGGAACACCTTGTGTGCTATCAAATGTCAAAACATAACTAGGTGATTATAAAGATGCTCTACAGGTGTCTCCAATGGTGTTTGTTGAGTTGGCATAGATCGAGATTAGGATTTGTCACTCCGATTGTCGGAGAGGTATCTCTGGGCCCTCTCGGTAATGCACATCACTATAAGCCTTGCAAGCAATGTGAATAATGAGTTAGTTGCGGGATGATGCATTATGGAATGAGTAAAGAGACTTGCCAGTAACGAGATTGAACTAGGTATTGAGATACCGACGATCAAATCTTGGGCAAGTAAAATACCGATGACAAAGGGAACAACATATATTGTTATGCGGTTTGACCAATAAAGATCTTCGTAGAATATGTGGGATCCAATATGAGCATCCAGGTTACGCTATTGGTTATTGACCAGAGATGAGTCTCGGTCATGTCTACATAGTTCTCGAACCCGTAGGGTCCACACGCTTAACATTCGATGACGATCGGTATTATGAGTTTATGTGTTTTGATGTACCGAAGGTTGTTCGGAGTCCCGGATGTGATCACGAACATGACAAGGAGTCTCGAAATGGTCAAGACATAAAGATTGATATATTGGAAGGCTATATTTGGACACCGGAAAGGTTCCGGATGAGTTTGGGTATTTTCCGGAGTACCGGGAGGTTACCGGAACCCCCCGAGGGCTTAATGGCCTACATGGGCTTTAGTGGAAGAGAGAGGAGAAGGCCAAGAGGAGGGGCATGCCCCCCTTAGCCCAATCTGAATTGGGAAAGGGGCCGGCCCTCCTTTCCTTCTCTCCCTCTTCCCCTTCCTTCCCCCTCCTAGTTGGACTAGGAAAGGGGGGAACCTACTCCTAGTTGGAGTAGGATTCCCCCCCTTGGAGCGCACCCCTTGAGGCTGGCCAGCCCCCTCCTCCACTCCTTTATATACGGGGGAGGGGGGCACCCCATAGACACACAAGTTGATTTATTAGCCGTGTGCTGTGCCGCCCTCCACAGTTTCACACCTCGGTCATATCGTCGTAGTGCTTAGGCGAAGCCCTGCGTCGGTAACTTCATCATCACCATCACCACGCCGTCGTGCTGACGGAACTCTCCCTCGGCCTCAACTGGATCAAGAGTACGAGGGACGTCATCGAGCTGAACGTGTGCTGAACTCGGAGGTGCCGTGCGTTCGGTACTTGGATTGGTCGGATCGTGAAGATGTACGACTACATCAATCGCGTTGTCATAATGCTTCCGCTTACTGTCTATGAGGGTACGTAGACAACACTCTCCCGCTCGTTGCTATCCATCACCATGATCTTGTGTGTGCGTAGGAAATTTTGAAACTACTACGTTCCCCAACTGTTCCCTTGCCCCAAGATAAAAGTTTTAGCATCCAGATTGCCCGTACCTCCCATTTTAGGAGTTAGGCCATCATCTGTTGGTGCCATACCGAAATCACTCATGATTGCGAGCAGAGAATAGATCCGACAAGAAAACGGCAAACGGAAAAGGAGAGGCGAATAAAACAGCAAATTTTTGTGAAGTGGGGGAGATTAAAACGAGAGGCAAATGGAAAATAATGTAAATTGCAAGGAGATGAGATTTGTGATTAGGAACCTAGTTATGTTGAAGATCCTACCCGGTAACAACGCCAGAAATTCTCCTTGATGGCAGCTGGAACTACGTCGGTATTTCCCCGGAGAGGGAGGGATGATGTAGCACAGCGACGGTACATATTTTCCTCAGTTATGAAACCAACGTATCGAACCAGTAGGAGAACCAAGCAACACAACGTAAGCAGCACCTGCACACAAACAACAACACCTCGCAACCCGACGAGTTAAAGGGGTTGTCAATCCCTTCCAGGGTACGACACCTCAAGATAGGCAAACGGACGTGAGGTAAATTATAGTAGACTGATAGATCGAACGCCAAATAAAATATATAAGAATAAAATGCAGCAAGGTATTTTTGTATTTTTGGTTTAATAGATCTGAATAAAAATGCAAAGGGAAAGTAGATCGCTAGGCAAATATATGAGAAAGAAGACCCGAGGGCGGTAGGTTTCACTAGTGGCTTCTCTCGAGAAAAAATAGCAAACGATGGGTAAACAAATTACTGTTGAGCAATTGATAGAACTTCAAATAATTATGACGATATCCAGGCAATGATCATTACATAGGCATCACGTCCAAGATTAGTAGACCGACTCCTGCCTGCATCTACTACTATTACTCCACACATCGACCGCTATCCAGCATGCATCTAGTGTATTAAGTTCATGGAAAAACGGAGTAATGCAATAAGAATGATGACATGATGTAGACAATATCCGTTTATCTATATGGCGGTAGATATAGATCTCATCTTTTTATCCTTAGTAGCAACGATACATACGTGTCGGTTCCCTTTCTGTCACTGGGATCAAGCACCGTAAGATCGAACCCACTACTGGGCACCTCTTCCCATTGCAAGATAAATAGATCAAGTTGGACAAACAAAACCCAAATATCGGAGAAGAAATACGAGGCTATAAGAGATCGTGCATACTGTTGGAAATATGCCCTAGAGGCAATAATAAAAGCATTATTATTATATTTCCTTGTTCATGATAATTGTCTTTATTCATGCTATAATTGTGTTATCCGGAAATCGTAATACATGTGTGAATAATAGACACCAACATGTCCCTAGTAAGCCTCTAGTTGACTAGCTCGTTGATCAACAGATAGTCATGGTTTCCTGACTATGGACATTGGATGTCATTGATAACGAGATCACATCATTAGGAGAATGATGTGATGGACAAGACCCAATCCTAAAACATAGCTTAAAGATCGTATAGTTTGTTTGCTAGAGTTTTTCCAATGTCAAGTATCTTTTCCTTAGACCATGAGATCGTGTAACTCCCGGATACCGTAGGAGTGCTTTGGGTGTACCAAACATCACAACGTAACTGGGTGACTATAAAGGTATACTACGGGTATCTCCGAAAGTGTCTGTTGGGTTGACACGGATCAAGACTGGGATTTGTCACTCCGTATGACGGAGAGGTATCACTGGGCCCACTCGGTAATGCATCATCATAATGAGCTCAAAGTGACCAAGTGTCTGGTCATGGGATCATGCATTACGGTACGAGTAAAGTGACTTGCCGGTAACGAGATTGAACGAGGTATTGGGATACCGACGATCGAATCTCGGGCAAGTAACATACCGATTGACAAAGGGAATTGCATACGGGGTTGCTTGAATCCTCGATAGCATGGTTCATCCGATGAGATCATCGTGGAGCATGTGGGAGCCAACATGGGTATCCAGATCCCGCTGTTGGTTATTGACCGGAGAGTCGTCTCGGTCATGTCTGCATGTTTCCCGAACCCGTAGGGTCTACACACTTAAGGTTCGGTGACGCTAGGGTTGTAGGGATATGTATATGCAGTAACCCGAATGTTGTTCGGAGTCCCGAATGAGATCCCGAACGTCACGAGGAGTTCCGGAATGGTCCGGAGGTAAATAATTATATATAGGAAGTGCTATTTCGGCCATCGGGACAAGTTTCGGGGTTATCGGTATTGCACCGGGACCACCGAAAGGGTCCCGGGGGTCCACCGGTGGGGCCACCTGTCCCGGGGGGCCGCATGGGCTGTAGGGGGTGCGCCTTGGCCTACATGGGCCAAGGGCACCAGCCCCAAGAGGCCCATGCGCCTAGGGTTCACAAAAGGGAAGAGTCCCACTAGTGGAAGGCACCTCCTAGGTGCCTTGGGGGGAGGGAAACCTCCCTTGGCCGCCGTCCCCCTAGGAGATTGGATCTCCTAGGGCCGGCGCCCCCCCCTTGGCCCTCCTATATATAGTGGGGGAAGGAGGGCTTTTCATCCACGCCTTTGGTGCCTCCCTCTCCCTCTCCAACTCCTCCTCCTCCTCCATAGTGCTTGGCGAAGCCCTGCCGGAGTACTGCAGCTCCACCACCACCACGCTGTCGTGCTGCTGCTGGAGCCATCTTCCTCAACCTCTCCTTCCCCCTTGCTGGATCAAGAAGAAGGAGACGTTGCGCTAACCGTACGTGTGTTGAACGCGGAGGTACCGTCCGTTCGGTGCTAGGATCTCCGGTGATTTGGATCACGTCGTGTTCGACTACCTCATCCCCGTTCTTTGAACGCTTCCGCTCGCGATCTACAAAGGTATGTAGATGCATCCGATTACTCGTTGCTAGATGAACTCATAGATGGATCTTGGTGAAACCGTAGGAAATTTTTTGTTTTCTGCAACGTTCTCCAACACATACAAGAGATCAAAGAAACTCAAATAAATTTCATGGATATAAAAAGATATGACTGATCATAAACTCGAAGTTCATCAGATCCCAACAAACACACCGCAAAAGAGTTACATCATATGGATCTCAAAGAGACCATTGTATTGAGAATTCAGCGAGAGAGAGAGAGAGAGAGAGAGAGCCATCTAGCTACTAACTACGGACCCGAAGGTCTACAAAGAACTACTCACGCATCATGCAGAAAACAACAACTGGCACTTGGCACTATGTCAATAGGTTAGTACCAAAAAATGATATAAAATGATTATAAAACATTCAAGATTGATAATAAAACAGCATGGAACAATCAAAAATTATAGATACGTTGGAGACGTATCAAGTGACACCGGCCGCGCTTTGGATTTGCTACATTCAAACGAGCGGCACGTTAAATAGATGCGAGTGGGTCGAGAAGTCTAAAAGGATTCTCTACATCGAGGAGACAAGCGTGCGATATGAGACGAACCAGCGACAGCGACTGTCCCTGCGTCTGTGGCGGCTCGCGTGCAGAAAGAGGTCGGTCAGCGTCCATGGCGGCTCGCGTGCAGAAAGAGGCCGGTCAGCGCATCGTGGCGGCGGGCATCAGCGCATCGTGGCGGCGGGCATCAGCGCATGTAGGCAGGCTAGCGAGACATGTCGTGCATGCGTAGAAGGCTCTTGTCATTGCAGCACGCGCAGGGCCCAACAATCTAACCACGGCCCAATGGGCGAACAGCGGCACCGTATGACTCGGCCCCAATTGTCAGGTCCAATGGGCGACACAGTCCAACACGGCCCCACTCGTCAGAGTTAACGGTCAAAGCACTGACCCGACGACATCCACCGTTTGTGACCATTTGTGAGGGTTTCAGACAAGAGATCGAAGAAAAGTGAGCAAATGCTAAGAGCATGGGGATGAATGAGTATGGCTAAGGAACCAGGGGCACAGATGTAAAAATCCCTAATTATTATTGATTCAGTGACGGTTAATATGGAACAGAGAGAGTATAACATATGATCTTCTCGTTGGTGTTGAAAATATAAAATATTTTTTTTCTGAAAAAGGTACAAATACTCCGCCTCCTCCACACCGCCGCCGTCGCCTCCGCCACCATGCATGCATCAACTGCAGCCTCTGCCGGGATCCCGTAAAGCCGACCTCTACCGCAGCCTCAAGCTCGGCTCGATCCACACTACGGACAACGCCCGCAGTTGCCAGCCGCGTCGACACCGAAAACTGGCTTTCTCGCCTTCTCCGGTCTGAGCACTTGCTCTCTCGCCAGCGGCATGTCCCCTGCCTAATCTCCTCTCCTCCCCTCCTCACGCAAGAACCCTAGAACTAGGAAGATCATGCGCAAGGACCTGGTGCTTCATATTTAATCGGCTTCACATCCAGCCCAAGGTTGTTTTGTGTCATACGATTATTAATCCTTTAGGTGTGCTCATGATGTGTTCTTATATCACTGATTGCATGATAGGATAGTGGTTGAATGTCGCCATATATATGATTCATTTGATTCATTTTGGTGTTATAGCTTAATCACGGTTTGATGACAACAAGGACAATATGTGTGCCACGGCTATAGTTGTACTGGTGGCCCACACCATAACTGTTCGCCACCCGTAAGTTGCCCCCAGATAGCCCACAGATGCTAGTGGCGAACAACTTGGCTGTGTGCCACGGCTAAATGATCTACCCGTGGCACACTTATGTGGCAATGCGCCACGGGTACGCTGGCAGCAATATAACCGCGCCCTCTCTCCCTTCCATTTCCAGATCGCATCACACACAATCATAGTCCACCGCTCGTCGTCATCGCCGAACACCACCCCCCCCCCCCCGTTCGGATCCGCCGCCCTCACTACCGCTGCATTGCGTGAGGTGTCGCCGCCCACGCAACCGCCCGGAGTCCGCCGCCCGTGCCCCCACTGCACCGCGTGAGGTGTCGCCTCCCACGCCATCGCCTGGAGCCCGCGTCCTCGACCTCGCCAGCACGCACCACCGTCCAGGCGAGGGTGAGATTTGAAAGGACATCTCTACCCCTAATTAGTTTTATGTGTTTGTTAACAACATAAGCATCTTCTTAACCGTGTGCTAAGAATTTCGAGGTATATCAAAGATAATACAAGTATTAGCACAAGACGGTGGCAAGCCACTCAAAAAGGATAAAATATCGAAGATCGGTGCCCTTAGTTGTATATTCATAGGGCTAGTAATATTTTGGGTGGTTGCTCAATGGATGATCTCAGGAAATCCATTAACCACCATAAGATCCATATACACATCCCAGTATCACCATTGAAACAAAGATCTAATTCCTAGTCATGTAGTCATGTGGAAAATAGCCCGGAGACTCCGGTGTGAAAACACCGGAGTATCCAGACTCAAGGTACCCGGATACTCTGGCCCTGAATATTCCTGGATGGGGTCAAAATTGTTCCGCCTTGGTGTAAGCCTCTGATGCCCCCTCCGGAGTATGGATGGAGTATGCCCGGAGACTTTTGGAAGTTTTTGGCTAGGCCGGAATCTTCCGGACAACATTTGGTCCGGAGACTCTGGTCTTCTAGGCCAGAGACGCCAGTGTAAGTTTCCTACAACGGCTAGATGTCTAAAGATACTATAAAATACCTTCTTCTACCTTGATAAGGGTACCATGACCAGAAATATCTCCACACCATTGTTCAAGAGCTTAAACTCCATAGATCTCTCTCTAGCATCTCAAACACTTTGCCCTTCGGGGATTTGAGAGAGAAGACCTAGATACTCATTCCTACCCAAGCGATTTGATTTCCCCTTGATTCCATTGAGGAACTTGCTACTCTTCGGGTTTGTTGGAACCCTAGGAGGTTGTGGTCCTTCGTAGCTTTGGTAGCCACGAAGACATTGTCAGGAGCCACCAATCTTGTTGTGGTGTGTGCCCCAGCCTTGAAGTATCGAGTTTTGGTGGCTCGGTAGATTTGGTGAGGACACTCCAAGTTGTGGATTTGCCTCATCCTTGTGAAGATTCTAGTCTCTCGGTGTCCCGCCATCGGGGGGTACCCGAGTGGCGGGTTGCGTGAGCCGATCGGCGGCGACGGCTCAAAGGAAGGCTGACCGGAGTTTCCTATCACCAGAGTACAAGGCAGTAGGCACTCGGGAGGAGGGCTAGCTGGCCCTCGGATGCATCTTGGAAGGCTCCCGGGGGTCTACCCGGGAAGGCGGAGTGGTTCCGCGACCACCGCATGAATGGGTGAAGGGCGTGGCACATGGCTCTTCGCCTGGCAGACCATGGAGGACACGTGGGAGACGGTTCCTTGGCCCTCTCCACATGCCCACCGCGATGGAGTAGCCGAGCACGTGTCAATCGAGCACCCTAGGGAGTTGTGCCGACCCCTTGTGATAAAAGGAGGCACCGACCCTCAAGAGGAAAGGGGGGAAAACATAGAGAATAAGAGAGAACCCTAGAGAGGAGAAGGTGAAAGGAAGAGGAGAGAGGAGGAGAAACCGTAGTTAGGACTCCTAGGGTCCCTCCCTGGGTCTAGAACCAGATCCACTCGTGTAATCACTTTCAACCCACATAATCCCAGATCAGACATGCAGGACGTAGGGTTCCATCTCACGATGATGGCGTGAACCTGGGTAAAAACTGTGTCCTTGAGCCTTGCATCGTGTCCTTACACCTCTCTCCATTACCACCCACGTCGACGCAGGAGTCTCCCCCGCCCACTGCCGAACAAATAGGGGAGGATACGCCGGTCTCTCCCGGTGTCCATGTTCCGACACGCGACATCTGGCGCACCAGGTAGGGGGACGTGCGGACTCATGCATCATCAACCAAGGCAGCTTGGGCATCATGGCTTATGGAAGAGCTGAATGAATCATGTGAATGTTCTCCTATGGAAAATATCTTGTGCTACAATCTGTAATGATTGAACTGTAATATGTGCATGCATGCAGTAATATCTTGAAACATCATGAGCCCAATTTCATGGCAATTCAACTGGCAGAAATAGTACAGGGAGCTACCAGCAAAAACTTAGTACATTTGAGGGCAATCAAATAGCTGGTAAAACACCGAACAACCGGCACAACTCTTTCCTGCCAGGCCATAAACTGCTGGCACAAATGGGGCTAGGAGGGCAAAATAACTACTGGGAAAAGTAAAACAGCCGGCAAAGCTCTTTACCCTTTGCCGGCAGGGTGATAGCGGGCAGACTAAACAGCCAGGAAAAAACTTTTTTCGGCAGTTTGATTGCCCTCTAAAGTGACATTTCCCGGCAGAAAATGTGCCCCCACATCTGGTCCATGGTGTAGTGAGATTTCATACAGAGAGAACAAGTATACGTACTGGGCAGCGGGAACAAAACCGCTGGAGTTGGCGTTCATGTTGTCGGCCATGTCGTCGAGGAAGAGGTTGCCGATGTCGAGGAAGAATTCCTCGTTAGGGAAGAAATCGCTGTCAGCAGTCGTGCGACTGTGCTCCAAAAAAAATCTGATCGCCCCTCTCCCGTACAGGATCGCAAGAGGCGGGGTTCCGGAGGCCTGTCGTCCCTTCTCGCGGTGCACGCCAGAAGAAGGGATGGAGAAGATTCGTGTGGCTGCGCAAAGGTTTGGAACGAAGCGAAACCATACGATCATCTTTTTCCAAGGTTGGCTTGGTACGGTTTTATATAGTGCTAGTTGGGAGTCAAAGCAGCCATCATAAACGCGTCCGTTTATGATTTAGAAACTACCGTACTAAACACGTCCGTTTATGAATTAGAAACGGCCACAATAGACGTGTTTGTTAACGAATCTGAACGACCGTAATAACCGCGTCCGTTAATGAATTAGAAACAGCCATAATAAATGCGACCGTTAGTAATTAATCAATGACTCATTAGTTTTCCCAGTTAACAAAATATAATAATGTGTCAATGAGAATTTCAGGATTTATCTTGGACTAGTAAATACTACCAGTAAATTCCAATAGCCTATGCATAGTTTGGTCTTATATGACTTTGATAATTGCTGGTGTTTTCTTGTGTGCGTGAGTTGGTGTTGGCTGTGAGTTTCTTAGCTATATGCAAAGGCTGGGTGGTGTACTCATTATGTTTGTATTCACTTGATGCCACATTTTGAGGCCATAAAATCCCTTTGTCAAAAAGAAGAAGAAAAAAAAGCTGCGGAAGGCATTGGACTCCGGGTGGAATAAGAGGCATGTTGCTGGGTAAGTTTCAGCTCACTTCCACATTCTGCTCTGGACATCCTTTCATCCTTATATCAGAGAAGAGATCATCTGATTTTAAACTACCCTGCCCGGCCCCTCGGCCCCACCCATTCCTATCCAGGTGAGCGTGACCATGCATTGATGCCAGCGATGAAGTTGGATCGACTTTGCATGTTGGTCCAGAGAACTGTTGCATGCAGGATATGAATTATTCATCCAACAATGGAGCTGTGCACGGTGCAATTGCTAAAAGATGATGTAAAGCAAACCAAAAATAGTTGTTCCAATCTAGACGCAGCAGAAATGGTAATTGCTAAAACAAGATGTAAAGCAAACAAAAAATATTTGTTCCAATCTAGACGCAGCAGAAACGGTAATTGCTAAAAGACGATGTAAAGCAAACCAATGAATTCACTAAGGCCCTGGACATGTATGACAGGGTTTCTAGAGATTTTTAGATTCTTATCGTCTATGACACAGGTTCTTTGGCAAGGTGGCCTTTTCGCCGGTACTTAACTCCACCATATTGGTTGTTAAACCTATAAATTAGTATTCCCAAAGTTTACATTTGGTTGTAAAACCAACGCTCATATGTTTATACCAAACATTTTTACTTCATGGGAACTCAACCTTGCCACTAAACATGTTTGTTTTTCTATGCACAACACATGTTCATCAAAAACTATAAGGTGTGCATGCTTCTAAAGAGTTATCTTTGACAAATAATATATTCGATAGTATGTACATTGCATAAGATATCTAGTATTTGATAAGTATCGGAGAAAATCTTCCAATGGTATATTTTGTGGCACCGTCCCAAATAAGTAAAGTTGTACTAAATCAACGACACTCATTTTGGGACGAACGGAGTACTTTCCAGATATAACAATAAAAAGATTACTCCTTCCATCCCAAAATATAAGAACGTTTTTTACACTAGTATAGTGTTAAAAACATTGTTATATTTCGAGACGGAGGGAGACTATGTATTAAGATGCATTTTCTCGTGCTAAAAGCAAAACTTTATTTTGTCAAATCATTTTTACTTATTATATAATTTGCGATGTTCATAATTATATTTTTTGGCAAAGGATTTACAAAGGATTGTTACACCCTAAACTTAAGTAAATCAATAATTACACTAATCACCTTTAATGTATTATAGTGGGTTTATATGTGCAACTAAATATCTATAAATATTGATGGAGTTCTTGAGAGGATATGAATTTATCGGATATTTTGGTAGATACTTCTAGAGTATAAGGGTGTATTTGGTTCACAAACCTATATTGCACAACTTTGCCACATCTATATGTGGCAGATGTTTGTATCACTCCAAGAACTATGAAATGTCACAAATATTCATTTTTAAACTCATGCTCATCTACTCTCGATGAACAGTAAAATAAAGAAATCTGATTTTATTTTGGCGACACCAGGACACTCAAATGCGTGATGTCTGGGCAATATTTCATCATGTTTGGACATTTGAGATACTCATGGCAAAAACACAAAATCTGTCCGAACAGTCCACGAACTTTCTCACATACCCCAATTTGTTTTTGCTGATAGCTACTTAGACGTCCAAACACGATGAAATTTGGCACCGACATCATGCACTCGAACATCTTCCATGCCAAAAAGTTCAGATTTTTTTTGAATCCTTCTAGTATGTTTTTTATATTACTTCATGCAAGGGATCAGATGCGCCCGGGAGCCGAATCGCTCTGTCTAAAATGTCATGCCTTCTTAGCAACATGCCCCTATTTTCAGACACTTATATTTATTTCCATCATTTCAACATGTCACCCAATTTATCGGCTAAATTTATTATGGATTGTTGCAACTCAATGAAAGCATGGAGAATTCCGCCATGGACCAAACTCTACAACTCAATGAGGTGAGGTCCTCAAATGGATGGGCTTGCTGGTCAGCGCTTACCTCCGGCTTATCCTTAGCATTCTCAAGGATTGGGTGGCTTGCTGCACCTATTTACTTTTGTTACTATTTACCTTGTTATGAATTATCTTTACAACAGTTGCAGTGGAACCTTATTGAAAACTACTTGTCAATTCCTTCTACTCCTCTTGGCTTAGTTACTTTGAAGGAATGATGAAGATATTGTCACTTAGTTACTTTGATCTACCTGCTCATCTAAAATCTTGTCTTTTATGTTTGAGTATATTCCCTGAAGATTATAACCTTGCGAAGAAAGTTTTGATAAATAAGTGGATTGCTGGAAGATTAATTAATGCAGAAGCCGGATATGGTACAACATATGAGTTAATTTGGTGAAAGGTTTTTTTAATGAACAGATCAATAGGAGTTTGATCCAACATGGGAAAACAAATATATATGGTACTCTAAAGAGTTGTCGACTTCATGACACAATTCTTGATTTCATCATATCCAAGTCCATAGAAGAAAACTATATTATTTTTGTAGGTGTTCCTAGTTTAATTGTTCGGCCACAAAACAAAGTTCGTCAACTCTCCCTCCAAACCAAGAAGCAAAAAAGAACTGACAGTGCCAAGAGGCTTGGTGTTGTCTCATGCGCGATCACTTGATGTGTTCGGGATATTAGTGAAAATCACTTCAATGGATAAGTTCAGGCAATTGCGTTTTTTGGACTTTGGAGGATGCGAACAGCTAGGGAACCATCATCTTGAGAATATAGGATGTTTCAGCTGAGGTACCTGAGCCTCTGAGGAGTGAACAATGTAAGTAAGCTCCCAGAACAGATCAGGCATCTATGGTGCTTAGAGATACTAGATTTCAGATGCACCCTTTTGTGAGTTATCAGCATCTATTATTAATCTCAAGAGACTGGTTCAACTATTAGTCGAGTATTATGTTACACTTCCTTGTGTAATTTCCAAGATGCAAGCACTTGTGAAATGGATGGAAGTAGGAGTCTCTAGCCAGTCATCAACATTCGTACAAGAATGTAGGCAGCTGCAGTCTGAAGGAACTGAAAATTAATTATAAAGATTCTATTTCTATTGACCTAGCGAGCACGAGTCTAGGAAGTCTATTATTGTCACTTCCCTTACGAACCTAGGGGACCTTCTCTCTCTAACTATTTCATTTGGCCCCGAATTAGTAGGTGAATCTCTATGCCATGTGTCACTTAGCCTCCGGATGCTTAAGGCTTTGCATTCGAGGATTGACCATGTTCCAAAGTGGGTGGGCTCCCTTGTCAACCTTCAGGATTTACGCGTTGATTTGTTCCGAGCCCAGCAGAAAGATTTCTATATCCTTAGAGGCTTACCTGTTCTGCGTTATCTGATTCTGGAAATTGATGACAGTTTCCCTGATTGGTCTTCCTCACGTCGCCGTTGGTTCCTTCTGGGCGATGGAGGTGTGGTTAGTAGTCGTTGGGTGGTAGGTGGTCCGATCCCCGTGCTACTTGTGAATTGCGTTGAGATTTTCCCCGGAGAGGAGAGGAGATGCAGTACAGCAGAGATAAGTATTTCCCTCAGTGAGAACCAAGGTTTATCGAACCAATAGAAGAATCATGCAAAGCCTCGTGAATAGCACCTGCACACACAAAAGCAAATACTTGCACCCAACGCGAGCAAGAGGGTTGTCAATCTCATTGAACTCGTTACTTGCAAGGTTTAAATTTTGTAGTGGTAGATAGATAAATTGCAAAAAAAACTAAATAAATTGTAGCAAGGTATTTTTGTATTTTATAATATGATTAATGTAGACCCGTGGGCCATAGTTTTCACTAGAGGCTTCTCTCTCGAACACATAGCATATTGTGGGTAAACAAATTACTGTTGGGCAATTGATAGAAAAACGCATAGTCATGACGAGTTCATGACAATGATTATATATAGGCATCACGTCTGAGACAAATAGACTGAGTCATGCCTGCATCTACTACTAATACTTCACTAATCATCAGTGATCCAGCATGCATCTATGGTATTAATTTCATGACAAACGGAGTAACGTCTTAAGAAAGATCACATGATGTAGACAAAGTAAACCCAATCAATACGAATAAAACCCGTCGTTTTAACCTTAATGGCAACAATACAAATATGTGTTGTTCACAATCAACCAACGGAAAACATGAATATTTTGTGGGCAAAGTATTTTCTAGAAACAAGCTCCAATATCAGATACCACACTCAAATATTAATAGTCTGATAAAAGGATTTAACCGAGTATCTACCATTGGGTCCCAGCATCCATACTGGCACATCTGAAAAATCATATAATGGGATTTTCCCAATTTCATTTAAAAGGTGCCGCAACTGATTTAACCCAGCTTGATCTACATATGTTCTAAAAGTTAGTTTCAAATTTACTCCATTCTAGGCTTGTGCTAGCAAGTAGAAGGGTTGGTTAAAAATTTCAAACAAATTCTAGTACTTGATCTTGAGGGAACAATCCCCCACCGAAGTGTCCTGCCATAACCTTTTACTTTTACCATTTTCCACATTCCATTTATTAAAAGTTTTGGAGGCATTTAAGGCCCAGGTAATACCTTTCCAGAAAGGAGATCCAACCCCATTTTTAGACGACATAACATTTGGATTATCAATATTATATTTGTGTTCAATCAAAATTCTCCGGTCTCTAACTTCACTATCAAAGTAATACCTTCGTCCTGGTTTATTAGCCCCCCTCGTATTTAGGGTCATACTTTGACCATGAATTTACCTAATTTAATATAAATTATACGCAGGAAAAATAATATCATCAAAAAATATGTTTAAATACAAATTTAATGATATAATTTTTGGTGACATGCATTAACATTTTAATAGTTAAAACTATGGTCAATCTTTGGCACAAAATACGAAGGGGCCAATAAATGAGGATGGAGGTAGTATATCTTACCCCAAGAGGCCAGAAAATCAATATTAAAGTATGTAATATATAGTTGAGATTCCCAGGCCGCAAAATTCTTCTTCCTAGAGACCAAATCCCAATGAGCAAGATGATATTTATGACTATCACCCATATTACCCCAGGAAGTGATCCATTTGGGAATGGATGGCATTTATAGCCCATTTGGGGAATTTGATAACGCCCACTAGGTATGCAGGTATGTTAACAATAAAAGCACATGACATAATTAATTCCCCCCTATAGGACAAAGTCCTACCCATCCAGCCAGAGATGTTTCTAATAATCCTATCAATGATAGGTTGGATATCTTCCCTTCGTAACTTACCAAAGTGCAGGGGAACTCCCAAGTATTTGATGGGAAAAGATCCCAATTGACAACAAAAAAACTGGGCAAAGGACTTTGCCACATTATCTTCAATATTAATTGTCGGCAAATCACTCTTTTGAAAATTAATCCTCACCCTAAAAAGGTTTTCAAAGAAGGACGGAATCCATTTAAAATTTATTGCATTTTCAATATAATTTTCTAGAAAAAGGAGAGTATCGTCAACATATTGAAAGCTGAGACCCCTTGGACACATTAGTTAAAAGCCCAAAAATAATACCATGCTTGGCAGCTTTGAATAACATCTTAGAAAAAACATCAGCTACCGAGTTATATAACAAGGGTGATAGTGGGTTACCCTGCTTAAGTGCCCCCCTAATGTCATTGATCCTAACACTAAGGGAACTTTATACAAGAGTGCTTAATCCAATTAATGCACTTATGACAAAAGGCTCTAGATGACAACATTTCAAAAAGAAACTCCCAGCTAACCCTATCATAGGCTTTTTCATAATCGAGCTTACGGATAAGCCCTTCAGAGCTAGTTTTTTAACCTCATGAATAACTTCATCACTACTAGGAAAACGGCTATAGATGAAATGGACACTAATGGCGCACCACATGTGTGGTGCGCCATTAGTATATAGCAATGGCGCACCACATACAGGTACGCCATTAGTAATATATTACTAATGGCGCACCTGGTGCGCGGTGCGCCATTAGAAGTTTTGAAAAAAAATAAAAAAAATTGTTACTAATGGCGCACCGTGGGTGTGGTGCGCCATTACTAGTTGACATAGTAATGGTGCACCACACCCATGTTGCGCCATTAGAAGTTTTGAAAAAAAAGTAAAAAAAATAAAAAAAATTGTTAGTAATGGCGCACCTGTGGACAGTGCGCCAGTGCGCCATTACTAAGTTTTTTCAAAAAAAATTTAAATTTTTTTAAATTTTTTTTTTCAAAACTAGTAATGGCACACCGTGGGTGTGGTGCGCGATTACTAGTTTAACTACTAATGGCGCACCACCCCACGGTGCGCCATTACTAGTTTGCCCGGCTTCCGCCGAATGCACACCCCCCCCCCCGTGGACCGCCTTTTCAGTTTTAAAAAAAATAAAAAAAATGATAAAAATGTCAAAAAAAGAAAATAAGTTTCCCATGTCATATGTGGTCTAGTTGTTGGGAAAGATTACAAATATAAATTTTGACTTTATTTGCAAAATCTCTCTGGAAATTTGTAAAATGGGCATAACTTTTGCATACAAACTCAGATTAAAAGGTTTTATATATGAAAAATCATCTACTCGAAAAGCTACATCCGAATTTAACTGGGGGAACCCCGTTAAACATTTTCAAAATCCCCAAAAACCTAACACAAAAAAAGTTACGGGGCTTTCAAGATCTAGAGGCAAAAAAATTCAAAAAAAAGGTTTTGAAATTTTTTTTTTGAATTTTTTTTCAAAAAATGATATGTAATATGACCGGGAAGTTTGAAATATTTTTCAAAATTTCATCATAGTCATGAACATGAACAAAGTCCTAGACATCAACAAGGTATAATAGGATTGATATGCTAGATATATCAACAAGTGCCTGTGAAGTGAGCTGTTGTTGGGGTTGGATAGAACTCTGAAGTTAAGCGTGCTTGGGCTGGAGTAGTCTGAGGATGGGTGACCTTTCGGGAAGTTTGACCATGGAGTGCGATTTGACCTGAGATTAAGCATATTGACCCGAGATTAAGCCATATTGACATGAGATTAAGAAAAAAACGAAAAAAATTGAAAAAAAAATTTAAAAAAAAATTGAAAAAAAATTGTTACTAATGGCGCACTTCTATGTGGTGTGCCATTAGTATACCAGATACTAATGGCGCACCAGCGGTGCGCCATTAGAATACATGTGGTGCGCCATTAGAAAAAAATTCTAATGGCGTGATGCTAATGGCGCACCGGTAGTGCGCCATTAGTAGGCAAAACCGGTGCGCCATTAGTAGGCCTTTTCCTAGTAGTGCATGGACCATCACCACACTCTCGAGGATAAATGTACCTTTAATAAAGGCAGTTTGGTTGTGGGAAATAAGCCTATTTATAATAGGTGAGAACCTATTAGTCATAGCCTTGGTGAAATTTTTAATAGCGCAATTACTCAAACTAATGGGCCTAAATTTCTTCATATCTTTAACATGAGGCTCCTTTGTAATAAGAACAAATTAAGGCAAAATTGAGTCTATAGACACTACTGTAGGAATGCCTAGAAGTGGCAGGGTGAAAAGGCCAGCAGTGGCGGGCAAGGCTCCCAGGGCGCCTGCCACCGACAGCCCGCCACTGCTATTATGGCATCAATGGCAGGTGGGCGGCCCGCCATTGGTCGATAACTGTAGTGGCGAGCGCGCGAACTTGCACGCCACTAGTTATCTTCCTTTAGTGGCAGGCTGTGCTTTCTTGCCTGCCACTACTTATTAATGTTGCAATGGGGGCGTTGTGGCTCGCCCGCCACTACGGGCTTATTCATGGGAATTACAATTTTGCAACCACGACACCAATTGTGCTGCCATGGATGCGTTTTGTATAAATCTAATATAAATAGCAAATGAAGCACACATTGTACGCTTAGGCATGCAAGTTCACTAGGTAAATAGTACTCTTCATAACAACTAGTAACACTTCAAGTTTGTTCGAGTTAACAAACCAACATCAAAATACGACATCCATCTTAACTAAGTAATTAAGAGTTCATCGGCTAGGAGATATTTGACTGGACCTTATTTCTAAATAAGATCTAGAACAACCATCATCTGGAAGTTGTTGTTCATGTTGTTCCTTATCGTGATGACCACTGTTGTGTCAACTATTAGTCGTCGTCTCTTCCCCCTCAGGAATTCCCGCCAGCCGACCTCATAGAACAATATGTGGCCGTTTGTGTCCATTTTGTATCAAACGATGGTGACAAGACCTGCTGCTTCAAGGCTTACTCCGGCCATGCCGGCAGGAGGGATGTCCTCGGCATGAATCATCTTCATAGGTAATTTCTATGATCCCCGTGATTAAAAACAAAATAGAGCATGCAATGCTAGACATCTTGCCATATAGTGTTATGAATAGAAAAAAAGATAAGTTACAAAACATACCATGGTGTGTTTCACGATGTTGGTCTTGGTAAAGCGATGCACAAATGGCCTCCCCAAGTAGTGCACACTTGATGGTAGGATCACGATGAGTTTGGCCGTCTCATCCTCATTAAGCTCTTTCATTCTTTAAGAGAAAATTGCATAATTATATGCATCATCATCGTCATCATCTCTGCTACCCTCATCCTCACCCTCATGCTCCTGGCTGCTTTCGTCATCCTTGCTAGCATCATCATCATGTTGGCTCTCATCATCATCATCATCATCATCATCATCATCATCATCACAATCATCATCATCATCATCATCCTAGGAATCCTCAGCATCATCATCGTCAAGCTCATCATCTTGGCCGGAGAAATACTTAATCCTTAACTTGTTGACCTCTTTCTTCAAGTAAAAGCCTATGTACTCTCCCCCGGGAGCTTATTATTTGAAATGTAGTTGCTCCATCCATCGCCTCCTAGTTTTATCCTTTTGTTTACAAACGTGAATTTTGTATGATCGCCCTTGTCGGGGAAAACGACACCTACGGGACCACGTGGATCCCTTCTATGGTTTGGCAGGGAAGAGGGGTAGATCAAAGAGCGGATCTAATGATCAACACGACGGATTATTACCCAGGTTCGGGCCGCTAAGAAGCGTAAAACCCTAGTCCTGCTTGAGTGTATATTCTGTGTTCTTGAGCTTCGACTAGCTGCTATGCATGCAAGCTGGGCCAAGAGGTTCAAAAGTTTGAATCCTCCTCCAGTACGCCATGGGCCTCCTTTTATATGTCCGGGGGGCTACCACAGTGGCATACAGGAGGTGTAAAGTAGCTACAATGTCTATGTTTATCACTGGCGTCTTAGGACAAACGCATTAAATGCGCTGCTTACGTGCCCCTTAGCTTTATCGGGGACGGGAATAGAGCCCGTCCCGTCTTTTGCCGCACCGCCCCATCTTGACACGCGTCCAGGACGACGAGGCATGCAATGCCAAGTTGGCTGGCCAGCTGCTGCGCTGGAGAGGTGGCAGGATCTTTATGAAGATCTGCATGCCACCACGCAGGTGCTTGCCAGGCTGGCAGGTCAGCCACCGCGTTGGAGTGGTGACTGGGCGGCCGAGTCTTGTCGTGGTCTTGCAACCGTCCCCAGCAAGAATCTTGCCGGGGCCTCGCAGTCGTCCCCGGCCGACGAGGCATGCAATGCCAAGTTGGCTGGCTAGCTGCTGCACTGGAGAGGTGGCAGTATCTTCACGAAGATCTGCATGCCACTACGCACGCGCCCCTGGGTCTTGGCCTTCGCATCCAACCTCAAGGGTGGTGGTATTGTTGGTGCACTGCAAGTCATCCCGTCAAGGCTCTTGCTGGGGTCTCGCAAGCCGTCCCGGCAAGGATCTTGCCGGGGGTCTAGCTCGTCTTCTGCTCTCTGGTCTCTGGCTTGGCCGCTTCTCTAGTGATCTTGTTTTTATCCTTGGTCGCCCTCTTCAGGCCTTGCCGTAGGTGTGGTTACGACTGCCCGTGCATAAGTATGGGGTGCTAAAGGGCCCAAACTTTAGTACGCCGATAGGATCCCCCGGCCTGGGCCACACACGAGTGCGAAGCATCGTTGGGCTACGCCCAAACAGTGCGCGGGCATGCGTGGCAGCGGTCCGTGAGTGGCCTTTATTCACGGGATGGTAATTGCCACTTCACGCTTCCCACTAAGCCCGCCTTTTTCGCCACGTACGCCGCATGCATGGCGCGGGGTAGGTGGCAGACGCGCGGGATATGGAAAGGTGTGCCATGGCAGATACACATGCGCCTTTGAGTGGCGCGGGGAGGGCGGTCGACGACTCCGCTCGTTGCCAATAGCCTTAATGAGTCGGACTTGAAGGGGCCCTTCAGAGAAGGTATAGAGCCAGCCCCCAGCCCTTCATGCTTGGCTATAAAAAGGGGGGTCGGGAGGATAAAGAGGAGCATCCCTTCGCGTCTGCTTTTCTTCTTCGTTCGTCAGGACCCCGATTCTAAGTCACGCCGATCTAGCATGTAACACATCATATCACTTTGCGGCCTCACGCACGGTATTCCCACGGGTGCCACCTTTCCTGGCCCGGGACCGTTTGCGCCTTTTAGCTCACGTATATGATAGTTCCGCTAGCATCCATATGACAAAGAACCCGGGCCGACATGACTAGTCATGAACCCAAAGTGGCACTAACTTACAGGGACAGGCATACATGACCCAGCAACGAACGTGTCGGTCATCATCGAGTGAATTAGAGGAACACCAAAATTCATAAGGAACAACTAGGGAGTAAATCCTACGAAATCCTTATGGGAAGGTGGCCAACTTCCTCAATCAAGATACTAAAATAATAGGTCTTCCAGCTGGGTGTGTTGGCCACGGCATCCACTTTACCGGTTTATAAAGAGACCAATATTATAGTTCTTGAGAAACGTTCCAACCATCATAGCTGCCTGAGATTCAGATCTGGTTTGTGTCAGGATAATCCAGACTCATCGGGTCTGGAAAGAAAAATGAAAGTTTGCAACAAAAATCGACGAGATGACGTTGCGAGATTCTCAGGGGAATGAACTACGGTAGTAAGCTCCAAAACATGAGCTGGTTCTGCTACAAGCATGTGAACACGTTGTCCTAGACAAGTAAGGTCACCTGGTAGTCTTACAACGAAACACTACCGACTTCAGGGGGAACCATCAACGAGGATATCAAAGTCCTTGCATAAGTCTAGCTCTTAAGAAGAAACTTCTTCTCCTTGAACAAATCAATCAGTGGCTTGGTGTGCTAGGGACACATATGGACTGGAGGTAGCGAGCCTATCAAACCATAGAATACTTCGCACATGCATGACTAACTTGGGATGACTCCAAAGGAAGAAAAAACAAGCTTTCTCGAATCCACGGCGGCAACTTGCATCAGATGCACATGAATTAGAGGAAGTCACATCTTTCAACTGGACATATGCTTCTTGAACGGGACATGAGAGCAATGCTTATAAAGTTTCCAACACTAGTGTGATGTTCAACCAAATCATGGAGGAGATAAGGATGTTGTCGATGGGCTCAACAACAATTCATCCAGGTTTCCATATAAATGGAACTCCACAATCATGTGAACAAGGTGTTAGCATTGGTCAGACCAAAGGATGTAATGGTGTATGCCCGAGGGATCAACCACGGGTAAGACAACATTACGAACATCGTTGGTACTGATTTGATTTGGTGATAGCCCATACTCAAATCAAAGTTCTGATAAGACAATAGGTCCAACAACTGATCACAGGGACCAATCGATGAAGATAGCATCTTACTTCAACATACATACAAACGCAAAGATATCCCTTCAAAACGAACTAAGTTAGGAAAGCTTTTATCTTCCAACTCTCCAAGTTGTTGTTTGGCTTAACCAACTAGCTCAAGGGTATCCAACATGGATTCTTGGAGAAGGGGTGATTTACAAGAAACCAACTTGATCACGAGCTCAACATAATGGACAGGGGACAACCTGGTGATACTTCCGAGAGGATATTCAGAAAATCACGAACCGCCGATATGTTATTAAGCTTGGGAACAATCTTGCTTTTCAGGGCAAGACGATGTGATCAAATAAGCAAGGGATTGACATAATCCTAACTCATTGATCGAAGGGTGCACCAGGAATATGGACTAGGTTGCACTATTAATCTTAGAATGGCAATTCAATAACCAACACGCTAAGAATGAAATCATTGTCCTTTAACTACCAAGCATCAGAGTTGCTAGGAGTATTGATTTCACACACCACGATTCACTTGTCGGCATCCCGGTTACAATAATATGGAAACCGAGGAAGGAATAATGATGGAAAGAAGTATCACTGCGTCAAGAACTCATACGAGATGGTGCAATTCTCATGACAATCCTGACATAAAGGGGGTAATACTCCATGGTAGAACAGAACAAAAGCTAGAGTGGCATTTTGATCTGCGAAATACAACTGCTTTGACCCAATCCTGGAGATGGATAAGGTACTGGAGTTTGTTTCTCCTAGTCATTCCAAAATAGAACGGCTTAACGGACCAAAGGAATAATAGGCATCGATGAGTATGCACACATACTCTTGACTATCAACTGATAGACGAAGGTCAGAAGACAACTAAAAGGAGACAACTCAAAGGAACATATAACTTCCTGAGTTGTGGATGCATAGATTAGTATGTCGAACGAGTTCAACATATTTCTTCCGGATAACCCATGCAGAAAGGTAGAACTGACAGAGTCACAATTTTTGAATGGAGAACTCATCAAGAGCACTCTTGTTGTGATCATTGGTTCAAAGATCTTCTGCCATAATGGTTCATGGTATTGGAAGAACGATATACCACGGACCTCAAAGACTATCACAAAGGTTACTAATATCCTAAAGGAACTAGCGAACACTATCAACGGGAGGTGAGTGGAGTGAATCTTGGGTTCAAAACCCAGGAATAGAATACCTACTAACTAAATGGCATCATGGGATGCTTTCGAGAATGGCGGCCAGAATCATCACAGTGGGAACAAAAAGCATTGCTAGATTACTGGATGACTTTCCAGGATGCCTAGGGTCATAACACTAGCTCCATCTTATATGTCGAGGCAGTAGAGTAACTTAACAGACCGTTTAGTGTGCTTAATCTGGCCAAAAGGACATCAGGAACGGGAGGAAGGAATTTGCAAATGCATCAGACTATTTAGAAACCTGGGATGACTCGGACAGCATAACGGCTATAAATGCTCAGAAAAAGATTTGAGACATTCACAAGGATTTGCATAGTCACTTAACAACATCATATCAAGGTTCTGGTTCAACTGACAACATACTAAAAATAGTAGAAACTAAACTGAGGCCTAGAACCAACAATCCTAAAATTCTATGGATTAGTAACACGTGAACCTGATAGATAGATGAGAAGCCTAGTTCTTAATCCCCGTATAAAGGAAAAGGGTGACTCAGATCAGAAGGGCATAAGATAAAGGAGTAAAAAGATCCTTACGTTCCCTTCCACAAACAATTCCCTTACATAACTAAAGAATTTCTAGACTCAACTTCGACCAGTTTGGCTTGGTAATCCTACAGGCAGTCAGGCTCTGATACCAAAGATGTCAGGACTCCGATTCTAAGTCACACTGATCTAGCATGTAACACATCATATCACTTTGCGGCCTCACGCACGGTATTCTCACGGGTGCCACCTTACTTGGCCCGGGACCGTTTGCGCTTTTTGGCTCACGTATATGATAGTGCTGCTAGCATCCATATGACAAAGAACCCAGGCCAACATGACTAGTCGTGAACCCAAAGTGGCACTAACTTACAGGGACAGGCATACATGACCCAGCAACGAATGTGTCGGTCATTAGCGAGTGAATTCGGGCTGTAGCAACTGGGCTAGCAGGACTCCGGGATTCCGGGCTGTAGCAGGCTAACAGGACTCCGAAGGACACCGCGTGACATTTCCCCGAAGGGACAGACACAGGATTGAAGAAGGACACATGCCGGCCAGTCTAAGTGTTCCGGAGCAGTAGCAACTGGGCTAACAGGACTCTGGGATTCCGGGCTGTAGCAGGCTAACAGGACTCCAAAGGACACCGCGTGACATTTCCCCGAAGGGACAGACACAGGATTGAAGAAGGACACATGCCGGCCAGTCTAAGTGTTCCGGAGCAGTAGCAACTGGTCTAACAGGACTCCGGTAAACCGGGCTGTAGCAGACTACTATGGCTCAGTGGAAGCACCAGACTACATTTTCCCATAAGAGAGGCTACCAAGGATAAACAACTAGGTTGTCGGATCCCACACATACCAAGCATTTCAACAACATACACACAATATGCTCGATATGTGCAAATACAATATGGCATCACAACATGACTCTACAACTCAAGTATTTATTCAATAGGCTCCGAGGAGCGAGATATTACAATATTGGGTCTCATGACCCAACATTCAGAGCATACAAGTCAAAGCACACGCGGAAGCTTATCACGTCTGAGTGCAAACATCTACAAATGAAAAAGGCTGAGAAGCCCGACTATCTACAAGATCCTGTCGAGGGCACAAGATCATAGCTGAGGTAACAAGCTAAACATCGAAGTCCACGCGGAACTACTAGCGACACAGAAGTCTCTCTGCAAAAACATAAAATAGGCAAACATGAGTAAAAATGTACCCAGCAAGACTTACATCAGAACTAACTACATATGCATCATTATCAACAAAGGGGGGTGGTGGAGTTTAACTGCAGCAAGCCAGCTTTGACCCGGTGGCTATCCTGAACTACGACTGCAAGTAACTCTTTTGAGGTAGCACACACGAGTCCACATATTCACCACATCGATACACCACTATGGATCTGCTCCCGTCTCCCTACGGGAACGCCATCCATAGCACTCACGCTTATCTTGCGCATTTTAGAGTATCCACTTTCACTTGTCTATGAACTGTATAGGCAACCCAGAGGTCCTTTACCGCGGACGCGGCTATTCGAATAGATGATGTTAACCCTGCAGGGGTGTACTTCTTCACACATGTTTCCACCAATTAGCGTCTGCACACGACATGTGCTCGGCAGACTTCAAGCGAAAGCCGACGTGGGTGTAGACCATGACCTGACTAACCACACAAGTCCCTAGTCCAGGTTTATCGCCTATTCAGGTTCCATCCGAAGGGAGTCCGGCCGAGGTTTCCACTTACGGCCCCGAACGATGTGTGCAGGGTTCCCGAGACACCAAACGGGCGCCCGGTACACCGTGCCACCTGCCTACCGCATCACAGCCCACCCCTCGGGTCAGCGCTGCGCACGGCCTCCAGCATACTACAAACACCAGAAACTACTTGCAACTCCTGGACAGAGGACAAGGGGGGTTAATAAGTCGAGCGGGGTCATATTTCAGGGCCCAACGTGTGGTAGTAGCTGTTCATGGATCACAAACACAGAACTCAGTTCCTAAGGACGGCTTCAATGAAACAACCCACCATGTACTCCTACATGGCCTCTCATTGATACCTTTACCAAATCGTGTTCACACACTTATCTCTCAACAGTTAGGACATGTTCATCACCATTCCAATTCATCCCCGATGAATCAGACCTGACTCAACTCTAAGCAGTAGCAGGCATGACAAACAAGCATGAATGAGTAGGCACATCAGGGCTCAAACAACTCCTACTCATGCTAGTGGGTTTCATCTATTTACTGTGGCAATGGCAGGTCATGTAGAGGAAAGGGGTTCAACTACCGCAGCATGTAACAGTTGAATTGTTGTTGTCCTAATGTAGTAAAAGAGAGCAGGAGCGAGAGAGTGGGATGGTATCGAAATGAACAAGGGGGTTTTGCTTGCCTAGCACTTCTGAAGATAGTATAACTCTTCATCGGTGTCATCGAACTCATCGTCGGAACCACGTCTATTGAGAGGGGACAACCACCGGCAAACAAGAGGGAACGCAATCAATGCAATGCACAATATGATGCATGATCATGACATGTCAATATGCTGTGATTTGAGCTAATGCAGCTAAGAACAGAAGGGTTTGAGTTGATTTGAACCAAGGGTTCAAATTCAAACTAAGAACTTATAAGGTGCATTATCTTGTTTTGAACTAAACAGTGAGGCTAAGTTGTTTAAACATGCATGAAACCAGTACAGATGGATATATTGGATTTTTCTGATCATTTTTCATATATAAATCTTTTCAATCTGATCTACGGTTGATTTTCTATGCTTTTTAGAAGTTTTAACTATTTTCTGAAATAAATAAATCGTTTGGATTTATTTAAAATCCAGAAAAGGGTTTATTGCGTCAGCATTGTGTCATGCTGACCTTAGCAGGTCAACAGACCCGGTCCAGGTCAAACCTGACCTATGGGACCTATGTGTCAGTGTCACATCTAATAACAGTGCATGTTAGGGCTAATTAGGTGATTAACTAAACTAATCTAGGGGCTGGGAGCAGGGCTGATTAGGTTTAATCGACACTTAACTAAAAGTTAGGAGGGCCTGGGCCAGTTGGCTGGGCTGCCAAGTGGGCTGCACAGGCAGGTAGGTCCAGGTAAGTTACAGGTAAGCTCTCTTTTCCTTTTGTTTCAGTTTTCTATTTCTTTTATTTTGTTTTAAATTAGTAAAAATACTAATCCATTTTGTAAAATCCTAAAAATAATTGTGGGCAGTTTTTGGATTATTTCCAACAACCCACAACTAGTTTCAGAATTATTAGAGCATTTAAAAATATTTATAGAATTTAAATGCTCCAATTCAAATATGATATGAGTTAATTCAAAGATCTAAAATGTCCTAAAAATATATTCATCATTTTTGGCAGAGGTTTTCACCTTTATCAAAAATCATGAACATTTTCAAAGGGCATTTTGGGTTCTTTGAAAAAGATTTTGGATTGAACCTAGTTGAATTCCATTTGGTGCTAGGGTTTGAACATCCCCATTTCAGGTTTCAAATAAAAATAGACATGATGCAACAACCAAGCTAGTCCAAGTGCAAAGCAAGGCTAGGGACGTGACACCGTTCTTCACCCACCATCATGCAGAGAGGGCGTGGTTGCGGCCGCCCCCTGCGGAGGCGACTAAATCTTCCTCTTGACAGAGAGCCGCGGCGGTTAAGGAAGAGCCAAGCGCCCAAGGCGGAGGTGCCGGACGGGGTCGCGGTCGGTGAGGTGGTCGAGGCAGAAGTGGACGTGGAAGTGGAGCACATGCGGAGCCGCCATCTCCTCCCTCCTCGGCAAGTGGCCATGTCGGGGACACGACGCTGGAGTTTATCTTGCAGCTGCGCGAACCGCCGCGCAGCCGTCTTCGCCTTCCCGAGCCGTTCGCGAGGGTGCTGGAGGTCGACTAGCCGCCGAGTTTGAGGCTTCATATGAGGGATTGTTGCAATGGCGACATGTGGGTGAACGTAGAGTTCCCCGCCCCTCATGTAATGCTTCTTCGTCGTGGTTGGAAAACCTTCACACGCGCCCACTGCCTGATGAAGGGGCACATCCTCCGCTTCAAATTAGTGGAGGCTGACCTGCTCTCCGTCAAAAATTTTGGGTGCTTGAGAATCCGGTTAGGGTGCTGCGCGGAGAGCTCGGCCGACGACGAAAGCTCCTCCTCGAGCGATAGTGACGAGGAGGAGACCGATGGGGAGGACAACGGGGACGGGTCCGACTAGACGTCGGGCGCACCGTCACCAGGCGACGCCGGTAGCACCATCATCTACACCTGGTCTTCTCCCCGGCAGAGCGATTTGCCGGGGGCAGTTCTTGGCGGTGGCTTCTCAAGCCAGCTCCTTGAACTTCTCGGGGCCACCACTTCTGGCGGCTGGCGCTGGAAGGCCGGAGAAGACGAAGAAGGCGGGTGGCGGACCGTCAAGTCGGAGTATGATGGCATCGACGCCTTTGTCTCGTATTACCAGCCCAGCAGGGTTCAAGCCTTGGTGCTCGCATTTATCTTTGATTTATTTCAGGATTTCCGGCGACGTGGGTTTTAGTGAAATTGCAAGGCGCCTACGCTGATTTTGTAAAATCTCAAGATTATATGCCGACCCAGTTTTTTGAAGGTGCTCATAGGGGTAAAGTATGCGTGTTTGTGCTCATAAAAATGAGTGTATACGCATATATATATATATATAAGCGCTTGCGTCCGTTGTGTGTTAAAAAAAAAGTACCTACATATTCTGTTGAGAGTGACACATCATGGATGATCTTCGTTGTCCCTCGTGAAGAGGCTGGATGGTGACATGAAACCGAAAACAACGGCCTCCTCCACCACGTGGCACCTCTCGTCCATGCAAAGGACACGTGCGCACGCCTGGAAAGCCTACGCGTCGCTCGGCACTCTTCGCGAGATGATCGCGTTCTGCTAGTCGGCAGCAGCTCATTTGCGTGCGCCATACCGGCCGGCACCAGCAAAAGATTTAGAAGGCGATTTTGGATTAGTTAATTGCGAATTACGATTCAGGTTGGATTTTGATAGGGAAGTCAGCGCGGCGATCTATACTGTGAGGAGCTTGTGCGAGGAGCAGAGCATCGTGTCCATGGAGACCCAGCAGGAGCCGGCGAAAGCGGGAGCGGTGGTGGCGCCGCCGGGGGTCGCCGGCGGTGGAGTTCTCGACAGTAAGATTTGTTCTTTCTTTCACCTACCCACGCTGCTCTTCTCTATTGTGTATGATTAGATTCTAAGGGTGTACAGATGGGTGATTGATATGTGACAGAAGATGAATTGGAAGCTTGTTTATCGAAAAAGGCTTTCGCCCCGTTTTATAAATAAAACAAAGATCATCAACAACCTGGTACAACCACACGCTATCACAACACACTCACACACCCAAGACCGGATACATAGGCGCTGAGCGAAGCAACACTATTTCTAGCACTACCACCGCAAAGATGAAGCTGCATACGACGAACCGTGGGCTTCAAGACGATGCCTTCAGGAAGTATACGACGCCGGAGCGCCGCCACCGCCTAATCCGAAGATCAGAGTTTCCCCTGGAGTCGCACGACGGCCAATGAGAGCCGCGACGACGCCTTCAAGAAGGGAACGATCTCGCCGCCGCCGGTCCGTCCGAAGATGGAACGGGTTTTCACCACGGCCAACACTCACCGCCACCGAACGCCGCACCCCGACTACCACGCCGCCCACACGGCCATGGCCACCGGGCAGCACCAAGTCACGGGGCTCTGCCCATGAGCACCGCGCTACCACCATCAGGGCCACCGCCTCGGCATCCAAGACCTTGACCCCGCATCGCCCCAGACCCGTCGCTATCCCAACCAAAGAGACGAGCGAAAAGGTCCCACCTTACGCATCCCTGGGCGACCCCAACGCCGAGACCCAATAGGCCAGCCACCACTGGCTTCCATCGATTTGTCCTGCAACACCGGGCGCAAGAAGAGCTTGGTCCTGCATCACCATGCGCGAGACGAGGTTGGTCCTGCTGCACCGTGCGCGAGACGAGCTCGGTCCTGCCGCACCGTGCACGAGACGAGTGATGGACCGCAGCTGGGAGAAGACCGGGCCCTTCGACGAAAGTAGCTCCCGGATGACGAGGAGAGGGGTCGAAGGTCGAACAAGCCGCCTACGGACGAGCCGACGCCGAAACATGCCAGCCGTTGCCGCAGCCGACCTGCCAAGCTGCCGTGGAGCCATCCACGGCCAGAGCAGCAGCCACACCGGACCATTGCCCAACCCGCGCCGCCCGCCGAGCTCCAAGCGTCGGAGCCGCCGGACACGCACCTCCCGCTTCCGGCGAGCCACCCGAAGCTTGTTTACAATATTTAAGCACCTAATTTAATCTTGTTGAAATGGCTGTCTGGAACCGTTGTGATAGTGTGTACAAACGTTCAGAGGTGGATCACTCTTACATCAGTTTGTTGCTATCCGTCTTGCTGCTGCATATGGACCCGCAGGGCCAACAACAGCACAGCGAGCACCAGCGGCTCCAGGTTCAGCAACTGACAGAGGTACGGCCATACCGTCCATCATTTGCTTCCTTCAAGATTCAGCAAATTTGGATGCAGTTTTTAGCGTGTTCTCTGATATGAATCTGAAACGAAACGAATGAACTTGGCAGACGCGGTGCTGGCCAAGGTGGAGATGGAGCGGAAGCTGTCGATGGTGAAGGCGTGGGAGGAGAATCAGAAGATCAAGGCCGACAACAGGTTCGTGTCTCATCTCAAACTTGGCGGATCTGGCTCAACTCTGAACATGAGAAGTCTCTGCTGCCTCTGGTAATTCTATCTTCGTACCTATCTGAATCGGGGTGCAGGGCAGAGCAGAGGATGTCGTCCGTCCGGTCGTGGGAGAACACCAGGAAGGCGGCGGTCGAAGCCAAGCTCCGAACACGGGAGGTATGTCGACTCTGAAAACTCTGAACCCCGCCACTTCCCGGCGCTTCAGTTAGCAACAAAGTTCAGTTCAGTTCAGTCTAGTCTATGTGTCCAGTTAGTAGCAGGAGAGGTAACTATCTTGCCCAATTACTCGAACTGCAGGAGAAGCTGGAGAGGAAGAAGGCGGAGTACGCGGAGAAGATGCGGAACCGGGTCGCGATGATTCACAAGGAGGCGGAGGAGCAGCGGGCCGCTGTGGAGGCGCGGCGGCAGGAGGAGATGATCAAGTGCCAGGAGATGGCCGCCAAGCACCGGTCCAAAGGGACCACGCCCGCCAAGAAGTTCCTCGGCTGTTTCGGGTGATCAACGACTGAAATATAATCGTAGTGAAAGTTGTGAAGTAGCTTAGGTAAAAGATGCGCTCTCTCTACTGCTCTTGCTCTGTTCTTTTGGAACATCGATCATAGGCTTTGGTCAATCATGGATATGTTGTTTTTAGGAGATGTACTGCTAAGTTTTGTGTAGTGTAATGCACATACATACGTCATGTAATGGCGCCTGTTGTGTCTCGATGTGTGGGATGTGATGTTGCTGTGTAAGCGTACGTACTTGGATTTGAGAAAGATCAGAAATGTTTCTTACTAATATCACTCTGCTTTTGTTATTCAGAGAAGTTCCTAGGCAGGCAGGCAGGTTCAGAGTTCACGAATTCTCGGCTCTTGCCACACTTCGGCAGAGTTCACACACTGAGAGAAAAAAAATACACCGCGCTCCAAAGCCCGAAAGGCCTGTGAGATGATCAAGTAGCAGTAAATGGCGGCCAATCACAGGTCCAAGAAAAAAGTTCCTCAGCTGTTTTGGATAAGCAAGCAACCATCCCCCGCATAGACCGTACTGTCTTTCCAGAAAAAACCATGAGTGCTAAGATTACGACTGAATATAATCATAATGAATGAAGTTGTGAGCTACTAGCCGACTAGAAGATGTATTGTACTTTGCGAGCTGCACTAGGCAGGCAAGTCTATCATCAGTTGTCGGCTTTGGCATAGTTCAAAAGTGTGTATCTATGGAATCTCTTAAAACAACATTTCCAGTCATTTAAACTCGACCTAAAGACTCTAAGGGCATTTTTTTTGCCAAAAGACAAACGATATACATTAATGTCGACCAACCCTTACATAGTCACCATTACATAAATAAAAATAATATATGGTTCAGGAATGAAAAACGCAGATATGAAATTTGGATAGGGTTAGCAGGGAAAGTCCAACTGAAATTTTCTTTGATTACCTTTTTTCTCCAACTAGCTCAGAACCTCAGATATTGTACTTGCCCTCACTGGTAACCTCTTTTGAATCCTTTGTTTAGACCCTCTCTATGGTTATTGGCATTGACTCGAGAGCAAGAACCTTATTTTATCACTTAGAACTTGATGGATATGCTTAAGCTCACAAGCTCCCTGATGTTGGCAAAGCTAGTCGAACTTCGCTGGTCAGAGAAAGATCAATAGGACCAAGACACGAAGGAGCATTGTCAACTCCACCCGAAGATACCTTCGAGGACCACCTACATAACATGAAAACACAACTAGATGACGTCGATGAATCACCGACGATGTGGGGAAACCTTTTTTTTTTATCTGCACGATGTAGCCATCACCACCACAACACCACCACCGAGGAATAAAACTCCAAACCCAAGAGACCTAAGAACATCAAATTCATATCACTACATAAAACACAAGATGTACTTTCATATTGTATAATTTGTATCATTATTGTTGATATTTTTCTTAATAAACTTGGTCAAACTTTGTGATGTTTGACTTTAAGAAAAAACTATGTGCACTACATTGTGGAATGAAGGGAGTACTGTGGTTATTAATGCACAACATTTTTCTACCAGCAGAATGTCCTTCGTCAACTAAGTTGTCAGTAAAACCTTCCTTGGATGCTTTATTCAATATTTATTTCCAGTAAGTATTATGGGTGTTAGTTAAACCAATATTACGAATACATGTATTTCCAGTTTGTTTTCTAGTGTTAGTTGCATCAAACTAAAATTAAATCTTCTATACTATTATTTCTCTACTAATTCGTATTCAGATGTGGATCAGATAAGTTTACTTTCTCTCCTCCTTTATTACTCGCCGATCTTCAAATATCCACATGAAAAAATTCACTTGCGAGCATTTTAGCACCACTGAGGATGTGCTAATGTGGTATGCATAATTTAAAAGATTAAAGAATAACATGACCAGGTATTCTGGGTCTAGTGCATCTCTATATGCAAGAGTCTACGTGTTCTGCCTATTGTTCCATGGATGATCTGACTTATCTCTAACAAGATGTTAAGACTATTATAACAACATTAGTTTTAAAAGCTATTACAAAAATGGAGGATTTTGCGGACCCTTTACTTGGTGAGAGATTGTTATTCTGTTGGAAATGCACACTTCTACTCTCCCTGAGTTACAAGCCTTGACCCCTTGGCTCCATATCAGTAACTGGATACTTTTGCAACCTATGAATAGATGCATGCTACCTCCTGTATAATATAGAGGTGCTTCTCCGGATCGACATTGAATCGAACTATTGCTATTCTAAAAGTCATCAAATATGGCTAATGTGATGCTTATCGATGTGACTTGTTACAAATATAGAGGTGTAACACATTGATTTAACATGTTTTGTCAATGGAATGAATCCTCGTCAACTCTGTTGGTGGTAAACCCTTCCATGAATACTTAATCAAATGTCTACTTTCAAATTTTTTTGTAGAGTGTACTAGTTACATCCAACTTATAAACACCTCTTTTGTGTGTGTGTGTGTGTGTGTGTGTGGGGGGGGGGGGGGGGGGGGGGGGAGGAGGGGATTGTGTTTTGTAGTGTTAGTTGTACCAAACCAAACCAAACCTTATCTTATATCTTGTTTTCTATTAAACACACGTTCAGGTATGAACTAGAGGTAGCCAAATGTTACAAATATATTATGTCAGAGACTTTGCTGAAAGCTGCTCACACATATCCTAGTAGGAAAAACTGTCCAACGTGTTTCAAGAGTTCTGATAATGATTAACATTTAGCAGGGCCTTTTGGCACATTTAATTTTCAGCCCAAGTTGTGCAATTACTTCGTAGTAATTTTATAACTTTAGCATCAGAGGAGACTTTACTGGCTTGATAGCATGAAAGTACGAATATATAATAGATCTGAGCCGTTGATCTCGTTAATTAGTAGTCTGATTAACTCGTACCTTCTGACCTCAAATATAAAAAGAGGGGTTAAGAGGGAGCATGCTAAAATTTGCCCCAAACTAACTGTACGCCGGAATACCTGACACAAAACTCCATAATTGGATAATTATAAATGCTTCTTTTGGGTACCCAAAAAAAAGTATTCCATGGTGTTCATAGGCTACGACTGGGATATTCCCCTGTGGCGATGAAGAGATACCCTCTAGACCCACTCGGTATTAGAGTGTCTAGCATCAGCTGGTGAGGTACAATGTTTAAGGGGTTAGTCACGGGGATACCGCAATGCTAAAACAAGAAAAGAGAACAAACTACTAGGTATAGTGATCAAGGTGTTGATAATAGGGATACCATAAAGTCTCGTCTCGGGTTTTGTAATGTATCGTGAGGAAAAAGGAACTGTATATGATAATAAAAAGGTTAGCTCGATAATGGTCTACAATGATATGTGGAAACTAACATGGGTGTCCAAATCGCGCCAATAATCATTGACCGAAAGGTTTTCTAGACATCTCCACATGTTATCGAACCTACAAGGTCACACGCTTAAAGACTAACAATATGTATAAGTACTATGAGATAAAGGAGAATGAGAGAGAATAATTCTTAAAATGTTTTAGATGGTGCCGAAAGTGTTCCAGGAGGTCCGAGAATGTCCCGATGGTACTCGAGTGTCTTGAACCCGGTATATACCGGAAAGTGCCAGAAGCTTATGAAAACTTCTGAGATATTTTGGGAGGTTCCTAATGAGCCAGACCCCCCCCCCCCCCCCCGGCCTCCTTTGGTGTGGCAAGGCGGCCCATAGGGTTCAAGCAGGGTCACTGACCACAATTACTTGGGGGCCAAGCCAACTACAGAGAGGAGTCCAAAGAAGACTCCATCTCCTAGGTCGATCGACCCCTCCACCTATATACAGGTGGGGGCACACCAGGAGGAGCACCACAAGCCCCCCGGGCCGACCCATCCTCCCTGTCATGCACCCCTCTCATCTCCGTCTAGATTTTGATCTTGATGGGACACCGCTAGGCTGCTTCTCTCTCTAGTTCTTCCTGCGTTTTTTGTGCTTGTTCCTCAGAGTGCCGTGGTATTGCTAGACCGGTACATATGTATACCTTGAATATGTCATTTAGACACCAGATCGGCAGATTGGCCCGAAGAAATTTCTCATGATTGGGAGGTATAACCTAGCCATGGGAATCGGCGAGCATGACCAACAACTTCTTCCTCTTCTATTACATTGACTGTTGGTAACATGTACCTCTTCTTCGGATTGTTTGTCCACGGATTTTTTTTGTTTCATAGCACATTTTCCTACATTTACTTGGTGAGACATTGTTATTGAGTTGGAAATTCACATGTCCACTCTCCTCAAGTTACAAACCCCGATCCTTGGGCTCCATTTTCAGCAACTGACTTTTTTCACAACCTATGAAAAGATGTATGGTACCTTCCAGATCGAGACCGAATGCAACTATTTCTATTCTAAAAGATGACGAATGTGCTAACATGGTACTTATCGATGTGACTCGTTGCAAATAGAGGATCGTGGCACATTAATTTGAAATGTTTTGCCAGTGGAACGAGTCCTCTATCAACTCTGGTGGTGATAAACCCTTCCTTGGATACTTCATCCAATGTTTATTTTCAATAGATTTGTAGAGTGTTAGTTACACCAAACATGCAAACGTTTCTTTGTCCGCAGCAAATTGTTTCGTAGTGTTAGTTGTACCAAACCAAACATTTTCTATTAAGCACGCTTTCAGATGTGAACTAGAGGTGATGCCAATCAATGCCGGCCAAACGTTACAAAAATATTATGTCAGACTTTGTTGATAGCTGCTCATACATATCCTAGCAGGAAAACTGTCCAAAGTGTTTCAGGAGTTCTGACAATGATTAAGATTTCACAGGATTTTTGCGGAACATTTAATTTTATCAATCAATAAGGAGCGAGTTATGCAATTGGTCGGTAGTAATTTGTAATTTCAGTAGCACTAGTGGAGATTTTACCGGCTTAATACCACTGAGAGTACGAGATGTATCATCTTTAGTACTCCCTTTTGGGTCGGGATTATTAAACCGGCGACCCAAAACATTCAAATCAAAACAGTGCTCGACTTAACTTTCAATAACAAAAATCACACGCCGGCTCTCCCACGCACTTGCATGCACCCACTAGTAGAAGAAAAGCCTTTAGTCCCGATTCATAAGAGTCTTTAGTCCCGGTTCTTGAACCGGGACTAAAGGGTCGTTACTAATGCCCTGACTCTTAGTCCCGATTCAAACCAGAACCGGGACTAAAGGCCCTCCACGTGGCCGCTGTCTGGAGGTCCACCTTTAGTCCTGGTTGGTAACACCAACCGGTACTAAAGAAAATTTTCTGATTTTTTTTGAAATTTTTTGAATTTTTTTTATTTTCAAATTTCTGAATTTTTTTAACCTCTAATCTCTAATCACCCCTTATCACTGCTCAATTTAATCTCTAACCACCCCTCATCATTCCAAATCATCTAACTTTCTAGACGGTCACCCATCCTCCCACTCCCTCAGCCTGAGCACGCTTAACTTCCGGGTTCTATTCTCCCTCGTTTCCAAGTCTGCACTCGTTGTTTTCCTGACAATAGTAAGATGTCAATCCTATTAACCCTCAGGAGTTTAGCTTGAGCATGAAGTCACACATTTCACTGTTTGAGTTTGAAACTATTGTTCTAAAAAACAATAATTATTTAGTAACACTAATATTTCTTGAATAAGTAGTTTGACCATTGTTTGACCACAGTTTGACCATAGTTTGACCAGATTTGACCAAAATTCAAAAAAACTAAAATAATTATTTAATAGCACTAATATTCTTGAATAATTATTTAGTAACACTAATACTTCTTGAATAAGTAGTTTGACCATGGTTTGACCAGATTTAATGAAAATTTAAAAAAACTGGAATTTAAGCATAACTTTTTTTCCTTTTGTAATTTGAGGATTCTACAAATTTGCAAACAAGCCATAGGCGGTCTCCATCGGATGTAACTTTTCGAGTAGATGATTTTTCATATAAAAAACTTTTTAATCCGAGTTCGTATGCAAAAGTTATGCCCATTTTACAAATTCCAGAGAGATTTTGTAAATAAAGTCGAAATTCATATTTGTAAATTTTCCCAACAACTAGACCACATATCACATGGGAAACTTATTTTATTTTTTGACATTTCCATCATTTTTTTTGTTTTTTCTAAAACTGAAAAGGCGGTCCACGGGAAGGGGGGGGGGGGGAGAGAGTTTGAAAATGGAACTTTTAGTACCGGTTCATGCCATAAACCGGTACTAATGCCTCAAAACTCATTAGTCCCGGTTGGTGGCACCAACCGGGACTAAAGGTCTAACCTTTAGTATCGGTTGGTGCCACCAACCGGGACTAATGGGCATCGCATCCTTTAGTCCCGGTTCGTGGCACCAACCGGGACCAAAGGTCCAGACGAACCGGGACCAATGGCCCACGCGGCCCGACCGGCCACCTGGGCTCACGAACCGAGTCCAATGCCCCCATTGGTCCCGGTTCTAGACTGAACCGGGACTAATGGGCTGACCCGGCCTGGACCTTTGCCCCCTTTTCTACTAGTGACCAGTCAGACCTGCGTACATTTCACCGCGTCGTTTTGGTCAGAGATAAGTGCGCCAACTATAGAAAAAGCAAGTACGAACAAGAAAGCAATTAGTGCGCCAACTTGGTAGCAATACGCCAACACGTAGCAGCCAAACGCGGAGTACGTACAGCTCATGAAAATTGGAGCATCCATCAGTGTGAAACGGGAGAAGTTTAGCATCTTGGCTTAACTAAGCAAGTGGATCGATTACATGTTTAATTAGAGCCACTTGTTGCAAAACTAATTGTTTAAGTACGGCCGGTTGATGCAATCATCGAACTAAGCTAACTAGCGCTATAAGGCTGAGGGGTAGCATCATTCAGCCTACACAGCTTTCGCATCCATACACACAAACCTTACTGAGCGAGCATACCTAAGCTAGCACCATGGAGGCGGCTCTCGTGAGTGCAGCGACGGGGGCCTTGAAGCCCGTCCTCGGGAAGCTGGCCACCCTTTTGGGTAACGAGTACAAGCATTTCAAGGGCGTACACGGTGAGATCAAATCGCTCTCTAGCGAACTCACCGCCATGGAGGCGTTTCTTCTGAATATGTCGGAGGAGGAGGATCCTAATGTTCAAGATAAGGTGTGGATGAATGAGGTCCGGGAGCTCTCCTATGATATGGAGGACTCCATCGACGACTTCATGCAAAGTATTGGCAGCGAAGATACAAAGCCAGATGGCTTTTTGGAGAAGATGAAAAATTCGTTGGGAAAGTTGGGGAAGATGAAGGCTCGTCGCCGGATCAGCTGCGAGATCGGGGATCTGAAGAAACAAGTCATCGAAGTGGCTGAGAGGACTGCAAGGTACAAGGCCCGTGAGGCCTTCTCCAAAGCCAAGAATACAACCATTGATCCTAGAGCTCTTGCTATCTTTAAGCATGCCTCTGAGCTTGTCGGAATTGATGAACCCAAGGCTGAGGTAATTAAACTGTTGACTCAAGGTGTGTCAACACAAGAGAAAATGAAGTTGGTATCCATAGTAGGATCCGGTGGAATGGGCAAGACAACTCTTGCAAATCAAGTGTATGAAGACCTTAAAAGAGAATTCCAATATCGGGCCTTCATATCTGTGTCGAGAAATCCGGACATGATGAATATCATGAGAACTATTTTTAGTGAAGTCAGTGGGAAAAATTATGCTAACACTGAAGCAGGTAGTATACAACAACTCATTAGCAAGATCGCCGATTTCCTGGCAGACAAAAGGTACAATTTCTATTTTGACCTCTCATCCTCAAGTATAAAGTTAATAAAGTTATTTAGGTACTTCACATCTTAATCATCTTGTATTTTTGTAAAAAAAATAGTTCTGTATAGTTTTATGTCCATTTAATTTATCATTTGGTACAAAAAGTAATGGTCAAATGTTTGTAGTCAAATGGATGTTGATGCCAAGTAAATAAAAATAGAAAGAGGACCAAATACCACATATCTTAGGAACCACATCCGGTGATTTATGTCCTTTAGTTTACCTTTGGTATTAAAAAATGTTTGAGACATAGCTACTCCCATCATTGGGCATATTAGATAGCCTTAGAGTAACTATAATAGGGGGCTTATAGTCCGCTTACATGACACTAACGTCTATACCAAGTACAGTGGACTCTCCTACAAGAGTCACGTCTACAGATGCTCCAAGGGAAATTAATATATAATAGCCAATATCATCATATGTATTATGACAAAGGATAATAATAGAGCCATTTGTTGGCAATATCTCATTAGCATGTGACCCGTGGTTAGTCTAATAGCCTACCTATATAATAGTTAGCTATACAAATATACTACCCAACTAATGTCGAACCTACCTCACTACAAAGTTTCGTGAATCCCATACTACAGGTGGCAATGAATCTACAAGCCGCTTCTTTTCTTTTTCCTCCAACTTAATTAGCACAAATATGATGTGGCAACTTCTATAGCCTGTTTACGTCAATTTATTATACTTGCTCCAATAGCCATGCTCTTAGGGAGTAGATCAAGTAGCTAACCTCAGCCCTCTAGTACTAAAATCACTCATACATTTTATAAGAGTAACTCTAACAAAGTCTTCGTATTGGAAGCGTCCATAAAGAGCACGGAGCACCATACATAATATTTTGGAGGCTGTCTAGGCGGCGCACAAACTAAGAGTCAGCATAACAGAGCCTCCATAATTTTTCCGTTCACTTTTTTTTGGTTGCATCAACTCATAAGTCATACACTCAATTGGAGAGATTCAACACTTTTGAGGAAACATTGCATTACAAGGTTCTTACTGAGAGGGGGTGGGTGGTGGTGGTGGTGGCTTAGCGAAATTTTCATAGTATAGGTGTTCAAAATTTACCGCTTTTACATATATGTAGAGACAATATATAGCCTGATTTCAAGCCCCACTTCGATGGAGAATACGATGCACGTGGCACATGCATATGGGATGAGTCAGGTCAAACTCTAGGAGCGGCTATGTGTTGGTCCGACGACGCCGCCACAACAGTCATCGAGGCCGAGGACGGCTTGACCGGCGGAGGGAATGCCCAAGATGGCTCGATCCATCATGGTAAATTTCACCATCACCTCGTCGAGACTTGGACCATTATTTGGCATCCTCTCTCTTTGTTGTAAACTCCTATCCAATGACAGTTTCCTAGAAGTTTTCAATGAGGCAGACGACCGAGGCGTAGGCAGCGTAGTGCTCAGCCCATGCCCCTTTTAGTGAGGCGACTGGGAGCCGACCCTTGAATCTAGCTTTGAGGAGACCCCTCCTCCCCATACGGTATCTTCACGTGGTTGTACTAGGGATCCCAATCTAGCACGTGCGTCAGGGGATACCAATCTTCCCACTCAACGAGAAGGTTGTGATCCTCCCAGCGCATCACGCCGATCTAAAGTCCTTCTCACTAGTGATGTGGGCATCCTCCTCCTCTTCCTCCTAGTCCAACATCTGTTCCTCCTCCTCTGGGAGTGCCACCCAGTCCGGCCACATGGAAAGCGACATGGTGAGCATGATGAAAGTGGAAGTGGAGCTGTGGGAGGAGGGAATATGAGCCAACATGGGGAAGCAAAAACTATTTTATAGCCGTGGGCCATGGGTGGTGGGAATAATATGGCAAGTAACAAGACAAAAATTGACGTAGGCAGTTGGCCTGGCAGTCACCACCATTAACTGGTCCATTTCCCACTAAGATGAGCATATGTCTGTCTACGCTATTGTAGGGAGAGAAGATGTGACACGTGAGAGGATGAGGACACAAATGAAAATTCCTCCCATGTGGGTGGTTGGCAATGGAGCACACTCCAAAGCAATGTTCCAAAACCTCTTAAGTATTGAGGGGGGCAAGATGGCGGCTAGATCGGCCTTTTCGGCCAAAATCACGAAATGGGCAGTTATTATGGTGATAGAGAACATTTGGAAACCAAGCTAGAGTTGCTCTAATGTGGGATTTTTTTGGTTTTCCTGCCTCCATTAATTATCGACTTGGCTCATGCCTCTTAATTTTTGAACATATCATGGGGGAGGGAAATCCCCACATGAATACTGATTCTATTTCAAAGAAAATGATCTGGTATATGAGGGACACCTGGCCGAGAACCATGATCCAATTTTTGAGGAAGAGCGGATCTAAAACCTTCATCAATTTTATGAGGAAAGCCGAATCAAAAAATCATACAGCCTGAGGGGTCAACATAATGCCGAAGCAAGAACAGGAAAACATAAAACACCTCTCATGGCGAGAAGAGGATATTATTGTGTTGCTGAGAAGGAAACTGACATGGTGAGACGACGCATGTTGACGTGGTAACTATGTATGGGGTAAAAAAGGAGGCTCTCATGGCGAGAAGAGGATATTAATTAGTGTGTTGCTGAGAAGGAAACAGACATGGTGAGAGATAACATCACCAGGTTGCACCTTGCAACGAGGAGAATTGAGACAAGCCACCATCATGGGAGTGGTTCACGTCGTTGTCACCGCATCAACATGCATCATCTTTTCCAATCAGCGACCGGCGACATGGCATTCTCCAGGAATTCTCTAGTTTTAGCACACCACACAGACGCCTCCTGAACACAACACCCAGGCCAACGTACGATTCCGACAACTGGCTGTCACCAACCAATGCAGGGCTGGCGGAACAAGGGAAGGAGCAATGAGAGGCAAAAGTGCTCTTTGGACTTGAGAGGTGTGCAGGTTGCCCGCACAGGGAGGATCCCGTCGTAGGATGCGCCCCAGCGGGGGGAGAGTGAGGGGCAGCATAGGCCACCAGAACAGGAAGAGGCGCGGGTTGGAGCATGATGGCTCAAGTGGGCGATGATGGTCGGAGTCGACACGCTCGGTGGCACCTTAGTCATGGAGGAAATGGGGTGGAATGGTGAACCAGAGCGCCGAGAATGCAACCCAGACCCACTGATGGAGCAAGGGTTTGGCTAGGGGTGCGTGCCACACGCACATGAGCACAAGGTGGCGGAGAAGGAATGTGTCAGGCTTGGAGGTGATTGGGGTGGATCGCCACTTGGGTGTACAAGGATGCGTCAGGACGCAACAGTGAATAGGTGGAAGGTGGTGGTGGAGCGTGGCATCGAATGTGTGGCAACTCCATCAACGGGGAGGGTGAAGTGGTAGCTACGATAGAGAATTTGATGCACTGCTACTTCTTGAGCTTGCGTTGGTTTTTTTCTTAAAGAAGAAAGGGTGATGCAACAAAGTAGAGATAAATATTTACCTCAGCTAAGAACCAAGGTATCAATCCAGTAGGAGGAACACACAAGTCCCCAATAAATGCACCTGCACAAACTAACAAATACTTGCACATAACGTGAAAAAGGGATTGTTAATCCCTTCAGGGTCACTAGCAAGAGTGTGATATGATAGAGATAGGTATAAAAGATAAATAAAAGTGCAAAATAAAGTAAAGGTAAATAAACTGCAGCAATGTATTTTTAGTTTTTTGGTTTTATAGATCTGAAAATAATATGATAAAAAATAGATCCGGGGGCCATAGGTTTCACTAGAGGCTTTTGTCTTGAAAGAAACATACAGTGGGTAAACAAATTAATTTTAAGCAATTGATAGAAAAGCGCATAGTTATGACAATATCCAAGGCAATGATCATGAATATAGGCATCACGCCCATGACAAGTAGACCAACTCCTTCCTACATCTACTACTATTACTCCACACATCGACCACTATCCAGCAAGCATCTAGTGTATTAATTTAACAAAAATGGAGTAACGCCTTAAGCAAGATGACATGATGTAGAGGGATAGATCCAAGCAATATAGTATAAACCCCATCTTTCTATTCTTAATGGCAATAATACCAATACGTGCCTCGCTACCCCTACTGTCACTAGGCGAGGACACCGCAAGATTGAACCCATCACAAAGCACCTCTCCATTGCAAGATAAATCAATCTAGTTGGCCAAACTAAATCAATAGATCTGAGAGAAATACAAAGCTATCTTAATCATGCATAAAAGAGTTCAGAGAAGACTCAAATAATATTCATAGATAATCTGATCATAAATCCATAATTCATCGGGTCTCAACAAACACACCGGAAAAAAAATTACATCGAATAGATCTCCAAGAACATCGAGGCGAACATTGTATTGAAGATCAAAGAGAGATAAGAAGCCATCTAGGTACTAGCTATGGACCCGTAGGTCTGTGGTAAACTACTCACACACCATCAGAAGTGCAACAAGCAGGTTGGTGTAGAGGCCCTCCGTGATCGAATCCCCCTCCGGCAGAGTGCCAGAAAAGGCCCCAAGATGGGGTCTCATGAGAATAGAAGCTTGCGATGGCGGAAAAGTATTTTTGATGTGCCCTCTGATATACGAGGAATATTTGGGTATTTATGGAGCTGGGATTAGGCTTAAGAGAGTCCCTAGGGGCCCACAAGCCTGGGGCGTGCCCTCCTAGGGCGCGCCTCCAGGGCTTGTGGCCCTCTTATGGCTCTTCTGGCCTCCTCCCGAAGTTCCCTAGGTGTCTTTTGATCCAAGAATAGTCCTCAAAAAGTTTCGTTCCGTTTGATATTGATTTTCTGTAAAAGACAAAAACAAGGAAAAAAATAGCAACTGGCATTGGCCACTAGGTTAATAGGTTAATCCTTAATAATGATATAAAATAGCACCATAATTAATACATATAAAACATTCAAGATGGATACTATAATAACATGGAACAATTAAACATTATGGATACGTTGAAGACGTACCATGCACCAGCTTGCCCCGCCCGACACGGGCATGCAGAGGTGAAGCGCACAGTCACAGAACCCGATTGTAGCGGAGTCGGAGAGGCGCGTCGGGCGATCAGTGCATAGGGATCTCAGTGGGTGGGATTGACGCAGATATGAACATGTCGGGCTTGACGAGGTAAGGTTAACGGTGAAGGTTACGTTACATGGGGTAAGGAACTAGATATGTTGATGGTGATGGAGCCGAGATAGGGAGAAGGGGGCGCAGACGCGGGTCGCGTGCGTCCTCTCCTCCTCCATCTGCCATTGGGGCTTTTCCCTTATGCCTCCTCTTCTGACTGCATGTGGAGGGTGTGCGGCGGCGGAGTTTTTTGTCGGTGGCGGTGCGGAGCCCTCCGGAGTCACGAGAGCAACCCCTGATGCATCACCGGGTTCCATCTTATCGGCTCACTTCTCTTCATAAGTTTTTTGCGATCAAACCATTTTTTGGAGTACTTTATCTCATTACTAGTTTTGGGCAGGCCATGCCATGCACGTCACCTTATTTCTCATCCACCTTCTCCTTCAATGCTCTCTTCAATCTTAAGATGTACTCCCTCTGTCCGAAAAAGCTTGTTCCTCAAATGAATATATCTAGTACCAAGTTAGTGCTAGATACATCTATTTGAACCATTTAAGGGACAAGCTTTTTCGGACGGAGGGAATACCAGATCACCCAACCCCCCATAATTTTCCTAACTAATTAGCATGTACCGATATACACACAAGATTTGTGTCAGCAACAGACGCAAGTTTAACACATGTGTCAGATTTCTTACTTAGGAGTATTTTTTATGAGAATCAATGGGAGAAATGATTGATGTGTCCATCAAAAAAGTCTCCATAGTGGTGGGCGACAGAGCGAGGAGCTGTGGACTTCTTGCAGGTCATGTTTGGCTAATGAAATCTTGATAGTGGTGGGGTTGGTCGGCATGACGGCGACCACCCAACTCATGACTTTTGTTTTCTCCGGGTCTGCCTCCATCTTGGGGTTGTGGCTACCTCATTTGGTTGTTGCGTGGCGACCTTCGAGGAACGGTTGCTTCGACCACTCTCTTCTACGACGACGTAAATGGATGGATTACTAATTACAATGCATAAATCCCGTTACATTAGCATAATGAGCGCATAACCATGCATGAATGTCCCTTGTTTATCAGGGTTTATTCTCTTTGGTTATTTTAGCACGTGCCCACAATTTTTTTTAATTAGAGCCAAACCAACACATTCTCTTTTATTGGTATGTGCCCACAATTTCTTTCAATTATAGCCAACCAACATTTTCAATTTTATTGGCACGCACAAGCTATCACTGGCAATAATTTTTGGAGTCCCTCATTCTACTCATGATTCTGGTAACAACTTTCTTATTGTCAGACAACCTTCTTATTTCCTAACAACCTAGAGGCATATAAAAGTTGGTGTGATTTAGTATAAAGCTCTAAGGTGGTACTATTCCTAATTGCAAGGTAGCTGAGTTAATTTTGTCTATCGACACAATAGGAAAGGTCCATAGTTCGATCTCCTCGTGGCCTAAATTTTTTGTTGCTCATCCGTCTAGGAGGACACAGTTTGGCCCACCCGCGGGACAAATGAAAAACTTCTGAAATTACGTGTGGAACGGACGGAACAAAATCTATACATATTTTTTTTTTTGCCTTTCCTTGGGTTGGCAGCGTAGGAGCGACTATACGACGCTAGTTGCGTCAAATAGTGCGGCGGACGCCCAGCAGTTCATGCCTGGTCCAGCCCACTGACAGGCAAGAAACGACCTTGTTTGTAAGATGCGAGTAAAAATAAAAAATGGACACATTAAATGATAAAACTCACGACCTCAAAGACTCAACCATGTGCTGCTAGCGACCGGAACAAACACACAATGCTAACCAAGGGCTAGTGCGGATATTTAATAATATACTGCTGTGTCAGATTTGAAACATTTTTAGATTTTTATTAACTTTTCAAAAAAGTGCATATTATGACTTGCCGAATATTCATAGAGACGTGAACTATTTTTTGAAAATTCCCCACTTTTTTCGAAAACATGAACAAATTTTAAACATGATCATTTTTTTATTCACACTTTTTCTGAAACAAATGAGCCTTTATAAAAAACATAATGATTTTTAATTTGTGAATTTTTTTAAAAAATGGGAACATGTTTTGTACATTCAGAATAATTTCATAAAATATATTTTAAATGGGAACATTATTTTGTATTTGCGAACATTTCACTAAAACTAGAATATTTTTTGAATTTCTATTTTTTAAATGCATATTTTTAGAGAGTCTCGATTATTTGTAAAAAGATCAAACATTTTTAAAACATTGGGAACATTTTTTGAATTTTGAACAAATTGGGAACGAGCTTTTTTTTAAGTTATGAACAATTTTCAAAATTGGAACACAATTTAAGAAGTTTAAAAGTTTTCGAAAATTTGAACAAAAACTGTAATTGTGAACATTTTTGAATTCACAAAAGGAAGAAAAAGTTGGAAAGAAAAAGATAATGGAACAGAAAAATAACCGGGTCAGCCCAGTCTTGGGCGCCCTGTGCGATAACTCTAACTAAATGTCGTGGCGTACCACACATAGTGTTTTTTCAGATGCGTGGGCAAGAAACTTAGTGAGTTGTCTTTGCTAGCCAGGAACGCGCATGACCCACATACAAAATTCTGGAGAAATCAGTTTTCCTTTTCTAGCAGACAGACGCACTTGTCTAAAAAAGAAAAACAGATAGACGCACCTTGTCTTTTCTCAATGGTGAATGGATGAAAGTCGGAGAAACACACCTTGCTTTATTAGTAGGTATAGATTTGTATGCTGCCATGTATTTGTCTATCTTATTTTACATGACTTTATATCATTACCGCACTGACATCAAGCATGTATCCTTGTGCAGGTATTTTGTTGTTGTTGATGACATATGGGATGTGGGTACATGGAATGTTATTAAGCTTGCATTTCCCATGACTAGTTCTGGCAGTATCGTAATCACCACTACACGTATAAATGATGTTGCTGAATCATGTTGTTCAACACCATTTAGTGGAGATATATATTGCATAAGGCCTCTTGACATGGTGCACTCTAGGAAGTTATTTTACACAAGACTATTCAACACCGAAGAAAATTGCCCCTCATACCTTAAAAATGTTTGTGAGCATATTTTAAAAAAATGTGCTGGGTTGCCTTTGGCAATTATTGCTATATCTGGTTTGTTGGCTAATACTGAGAGGGCAGAGGGTCCATGGAAGCAAGTTGAAGATTCAATTGGCCGAGCACTTGAAAGAAATCCTAGTGTTGAAGGAATGATGAAGATATTGGCACTTAGTTACTTCAATTTGCCTGCTCATCTAAAATCTTGTTTGTTATGTTTTAGTATATTCCCTGAAGATTCTGTTATTGAGAAGAAAGTTTTGATAAATAGGTGGATTGCTGAAAGATTAATTCATGCAGAAGCCGGGTATAGTACAACATATCAGTTTGGAGAAAGGTGTTTTAATGAGCTCATCAATAGGAGTTTAATCCAACCTTGGGTGACAGGTAAGTTTGGTACGGTTAAGAGTTGTCGGCTTCATGACATAATTCTTGATTTCATCATATCCAAATCCATCGAAGAAAACTTTGTTACTTTGGTTGGTGTTCCTACTATAACTGTTGGGACACAAAGCAAAGTTCGTCGGCTCTCCCTGCAAGCTGGCAATCAAAAAGAACTGATAGTGCCAAGAGGCTTGGTGTTGTCTCATGTCCGGTCACTTGATGTGTTTGGGATATCAGTGAAAATCCCTTCTATGGATAAGTTTAGACATTTGCGTTTTCTGGACTTTGAAGATTGCGAACAGCTGGAGAACCATCATCTTGAAAATATCGGGAGGTTGTTTCAGCTGAGGTACCTGAGCCTCCGAGGAGCGGGAAAAGTAAGTAAGCTCCCAGAACAAATCGGACATCTATGGTGCTTAGAGATACTGGATTTGAGATTCACCTCTGTTTGTGAGTTACCACCATCTATTGTCAATCTCAAGAGATTGGTGCACCTATTAGTCAAGGATGATGTAACATTTCCCTGTGGAATTTCCAAGCTCCAAGCGTTAGAGAAATTGAAGCGTGTCCGCGTCTCTAGCCAGTCATCAAACTTATTACAAGAACTTGGGCAGCTGCAGAGTCTGAAGGCATTGGCCCTTAATTTTTATGATCCTATTATCAGTGATCAAGTGAACCTTGAAAATGAAATGAAGAAGGCCATTATTGTCTCTTCCCTTAAAAACCTAGGGAACCTTCTCTCTCTAGCTGTTTGCTGTCACTCCGAATTAGTAGGGGAATCTTTGTGCCCTATGGCACTTAGCCTCCGGAAGTTTGATATTGTGTTAAGTATTGCCCATGTTCCAAAGTGGGTGGGCTCCCTTATTAACCTCCAGAAATTATGGTTTAGCTTGGTCGGAGCTGGGCAGAAAGATTTCTATATCCTTGGAAGCTTACCTGTTCTGCGCGTCCTGAGTCTGATCATTGATGAAAGTAAAAGTAGAAATACTCCTTCAACAGAAGAGCCAGATGTTACAAGGATCATAGTCTCTGGTGAAGTTGGATTCCCATACTTGAGGAAATTTAATTATCATGTTCCGTTTGCTGGGATGAATTTGACCTTTGCGGCTGGAGGCATGACCAAGGTAGAAGAGCTCTTGATAGTAATTAACGAAGATAAAACTACCGGTGATTTTTATCTCGGAATCGAAAATCTCCCCAGCCTCGTTGCCATCACATGTATAGTATTCGGGATCCTTAACAGCAGGGATGTCCCTGCAAAGTTTGCCATTCGGGAAGCAGCCAACGCACATCCCAATCACCCTACTCTAGTCTTTGACTGATAATGTGTTGCCGTAATCAATCGAGGTACTAACTTGTCCTCCCATGAAAGAGCGTGTACTTTAATTCACAAGATTTATGTATCCCTCATTGCCTCATATGATCGGCTGTCTGTCTTTTTCAGCTCAGTGAACAATTTCAATTAGGCTGCAATTCCAAAGGTTCATATCATCATTGCATTTCTGAGACCGAACACATGGATCATGGATGGATCTGCCTCCCCGCAGGTACTTACTAAAATGTGACGTCTTCATTTTGGTTATTGTGTATACTTCCAGCATCACTAGCCAGAGAACTGCGTGCTGCGCCCTTCAGATAGACTATAGTACATATGTGAGGTGCCTGAAAGTTTTTTAATGTAATGCGCGCCATTGCTTATGGGCGTTTGGTTTGGTGATAATATGATAAAGATAACAGGCGTACATCAAAGATTCGTGAATTAGATTCTTTCGTTTGCTTAAAGATTCCTCGGTACATGCATGCTGAAGTTTCCTTCTCGTAGTGTTAATTATCTGGTCATGTACAACCCAGGATTGATATTTCATTTTTTATCCTCCCTTCTTCGTTGCTTATTTCTGCTTTGGCATGTTCATTGCAAACTACTCCCTCTGTTCTTAAATATTTGTCTTTCTAGAGATTTTTAATGGTTACCACACACGGATGTATATAGATATATTTTAGAGTGTAGATTCACTCATTTTGCTCCGTATGTAGTCACTTGTTGAAACCTCTAGAAAGACAAATATTTAGGAACGGAGGGAGTACACATCATGCATAGAAGGTCCGTGCCAAGTGTAATGCTACTTTATTGAACTAAACACTTGACGCTTATGGTATTTCTACAGTGAAGTACATGTTTTCTACATATACCACTGTCAAAATTTGATGGATTAGCACACGCGGTGCTGGTGAAAGCAGAGATGGAGAGGGTGCTGTTGATGGTGAAGGCCTGAAAGGACAGCCAGAAGAGCAAGGCCGGCAACAGGTGGACCAAATCTCAACTAAATTTCGCTGAACTTTGCGCAACAGAATTCTCCTCCTGCATGCATGTTTGGCCAGTCTTAACTTGAAAACGTTGTGCTTCAGGGCCTAGCACATAAGCAGAAGATGTCGTCGATCATGTCGTGTGGTTGGAGAAGACCAAGAACCTGGATGGCCGTCGTGGAGAAGCTCCGAACACGAGAGGTCTGGACACTGACTCTGAACCTTGCCTTCCTGGCGGGCCCTTTAGTTGCAAAATTCAGATTCAGAGTATCTCGTCATCAGGATATGTGTGACAAAATCATGGTAAAAAACTGCAAGTTGTAGTACACACACATGAAAACAAGCATATATGACTTGTGACCATACGAATTAACTTTGTGGACCGATCTTCGTCCGAACTGCAGGAGAAACCGGAGAAGAAGGCAGAGTACGAAGATGCGGAACCACGCCGCGACGATGCAGAACAAGGAGACAGAGGAGGAGAGAGGACTGCCGTGGGGGCAAGGCGGCAGGGGAGATGATCAGGTGCCGGGAAACAACGGCCGCCAGGCACAGGTTCAAAGGGACCCTGCCCGCTGACAAAATGCTTGGGCTGAGCACCCAGCACGCACAGATAGATTACGACCTGGATAATCGCGGTGTTCTTCAACGTTGGAAAAAGAAGTGGATCGTCGATAATTCGTTTTGAACGTCGATTGTAATCTTCAATCGTTGATGTATTATATTTGGACGAATGAATTCCAGTTTTTACCACTAATTAGAACATTTTCACGCTAATTACCATTTACCCCATATAACAGCTTTCATCCGGATTACCCCTGTTTTGTTTGTAACTCTCCCCTTCTTGATGAGAAAACAGAGGACCTGATGTGTTCGTCAAAAACAACTTCAGAAAAGAACAAACATGGGATGATGGGAGGGTGCACATGGCTCAATTATTCAGACTAACTAAGCATGGCGCGCACCTGATACATGAACCGGGAGAAGGCAGCCGTGCTAAGTTGGATGGATCGATGTCTCAGCCTCTCACATCTGAAATCGAATCAAAGGACACGGTCCTAAAAAATCAATCAAAGGACATGGTAGCATCTGAAGGGCGGTCGTCGGTCGTCAGAATGTACACCGCAAGCACGGTGCACGGACTAGTTGCACTCCAGCTCCGATGAAACACCATTGTACTAATAATGCTGCCGATGCACTGTCATGACGGCAACACGCAACTGAAACTAGTGCTTTGATTTCCATGTGCCAATCTGTCTGGCTTGAACAGGTGACTGCGTTACGGCAACAATCCACTGGCCCGGAAAATATTGTTTGATCTGGCAAAATAACGGGATCCCAAGCAAAGATTCAGTGTGTCTGACGGAATACTGTATTTCAGAAAGAGAATTTGGCTGGATCATGCGTGCATTGCATAATAGTTCAGTGGGAGGCCATTCAGGTTTCCCAGTCAATTACTCAATTACAGAAGGATGCAACATCTCTTCGCCTGGCCAAAAATGAAAGAACACATACGGCAGTATGTGCAATTTTGCACCACTTGCCAGCAAGCAAAATTCCTGCACTGACCGAGTGGCTCGAGGAGCGCAAATTGAGCCAACAAGTCCTGAAGCAACATATCAGGCCCTCTTTGATTCGCAGGATTTTCAAAACGTAGGAATAGGAAAAGTATAGGGTTGGAGTGGCATGCACACATGAATCCTACAGGATTAGCATGGAGTGTTTGATGGCACAGGAAAAGCAAAGGAATTGTAAAAAAAGGTTGGAGTAGATGTTAGATTTCCTATGAAATGTAGTACAAAAGATTCCATAGGAAAAATTCCTATGGGATCCAATCCTATGAATCAAAGGACCAACATAGGAAAATCTTAAGGGTTTCAATCCTCCAGAAATCCTATAGAATTCCTTTGAATCAAAGGAGCCCTCAACCGTGCACGCCATATCATGAAACTGCAGGGCAGACAAGAAACGAACAAAGTGCACTTTCCTCTCTAGAAAATGGGCTGTAATTTTAACAAATAGTAAATGGGCTGAGTAAATTCTATTATAATTAAAACATGGGTTGTACATTATAACAAATCACAAATGGGTTATAAGTTCTCTGCCACAGATGTGATGGTCACTTGTGGGCCTACTAAATTGACGCGTACGCAAGGCTTTATCAACTTATAGTCAACATACGATTCTATTAGCAGTGGTCGTTGGATGTCCATCTAACGACTGTGGTGCTTCTTCAATCTCGGATATTCATGCTTCAGCCGTCCAAACCACCGCCTGCTACCGCCTCCCGTGGCTGGCTGTGCTGCCGCGCAGGCCTCATCGGCCCCTACTCCCATTGCGGTCCAGGTCATTCCTCCGACGACGATAGCCTCACACCGCAGCCGAACCAGTGAACCCTCGTACCCCCTTCTGCGTGCACATCTACTACTGTGTCTTTGCCGACTCCGGGTCATTCCCTTCGTAGGCCTCGCCATCGTCCACCATGTTGGTTCTCTCGACGCGGCGTGGTCAACTTTGTCAACAAATGATAGCCATTGGAAGAGCCATGAACATGGAGTGGCTGACAGTAGGGACCCTCATGGCCCATGGCCGCAGCGAGCAAGTCCCTCCTTATTATGCGAAAACAAATGATTTCTCCCCCTGGCAGGTTTGAGCCACCAGCTACATCTTCGCACGCAGGGAAGTGTTTCCTTTATGACGTGGAAAAAAAGTTACCTCTCCCTGACAGCTGGGACCCACCAGCTTTACTATGATCCATTTCGCAAAAATATAGATTGTACCAAAGATGCTAAATTGTTTTTTTATTCTAACTCGAAAAGAAGAAATTAAAAAACCCAGAAAACATCTTCGCATGCAAGGAAGTGCCACCTTATTACGAGCAAAAAATGATTCCCCCTTGCTACCTGGGACCCACCAGATTTGGAGGCTTACTTGTGGGCCAACTAAGTTGACGCGTACGGGCTTTGTCAACTTAGTCAAAATGATTCTACCTGCACTGACCGTTGGATGTTAAATCAATAGCCGTGTTGCGTCTTCAACCTCTGGTCTTCTTGCTCCAGCCGCCCAAACCAGGCCCGTCGTACCACTTGCTCCAACCTCCTGTGGCCGGCTATGCTGCCGTGCAGGCCTCACGGGCCGACCATACTACGTCTGACCAGACCTTCCCTCTACTCACCCACACCTCCTATTATTCTTTGGCGACGGCGGACTTACGCCGTAGCCGAACCAGCGAACCCTCGTACCCCCCTCCGCGGCGTCATCCACCTGCCTTGTCTTCTCTGGCTCCTCGTCGTTCCCTTCCTAGGCCTCGCCGTTGTCCACCGCCTTGATGCTCACGGTGCCTCGTAGTCAACAAGGTCAATGAACGGCAACAATCGGAAGTGGACTTTAGGCTGTGAGGCTAACAACTGGACCCACCAGCTACATCTTCGAAACCAAGGAACTGCCTCCTTATTACTCGCAAAATAAAAATAATTTCTCCCGCTGACAGCCGGGACCCACCATCTATATCTTTACACGCAAAGAAGTGCATCCTTATCCTCCCTGATAGCTGGGATCCACCCGGTCGAAGCGTACGTAGCGTTGTCGCGAACGTGTACGTACATACTGCTGGATCGGTCTCTCTGCAATGATGAACCGTGGCCGAGCAAGCAGCGGCACGTGTAGTAGTAGACGATGTCGAGTTGGCGGCGGAGGAAGACTCGGCATGCCCCCGACGTAGCAGTTTAGGCACTCCCTTCTAAACTATGTACATGTATGTACAACTAGATGCCAAAAAATACAGCCACGTGCATACATACGAGCGGGGTCTCGAACGCCTACTCGCGCATACGTACGACCAGGGCTCATGTACATGGAGAGGCAGCAGACGGCAGCAACGGCTTCGTGTTCATCAGGAGCCAACCGGCTTGGACGGACCAGCCAAAAAGAGGTCTGACGTACCACAGAACGAAGGAAACGGGCCTTCTATTCGACCGCATACGGTCAAAACGGGGTCATGTTCATCGGGAAGGGTCTTGCGTACAGCAGAACGGAGGAAACAGACTTGTGTTCGACCGTGTACGGTCGAAACGGGATCCTGTTCATCGGGAAGGGTCTGGCGTACCGCAAAACGGAGGAAACAGACTTGTGTTGGAGTGCCAACGGTCGAAACAGGGTCCTGTTCATCGGAAGGGGTGTGGCGTACCGCAAAACGGAGGAAACAGACTTGTGTTGGAGCGCCTACAGTCAAAACGGGGTCCTGTTCATCCACCATCTACTGCCTCGCTCCAGCCTCCACGGGCTACTGTTCATCCACCGTCGACCTCCTCCAGCCTCCACGGGCTATGGTTCATCCACGGCTACTGTTCATGCAGCCTCCACCGGCTGCTGTTCATAGAGCCTCCACAGGGTCTTGTTCATCCACCCCCAACCGGCTCGGGTGCGGCGGCCTCCTTGGGGTCCTGTTCATCCAGTAGCAACGACCTACTACCATGGGGTCCTGTTCATCCAACCCCCACCGGGAACTATTCATCCACAGCCAACCAACCGAATCGACTCACCACGTCTTGACTCGTTCTATGTACCGCACGCACGGTAGCAATGGTCACTGTTATTCGAGACGCAACCCAACACCGGCTGGCTACGTCTCACACGGGTGCTCGATCGGTTTCAGTAAGCAGTAGCAGTGATCAATCGCTTGGGTTCAGTTAGCAGCAGTAGTGAAGGAATTGCTCGGGTTCAGTCAGCAGCGAATGAATCGCTTGGGTTCAGTTAACAGCCAAGGGATCGATCGCTCGGGTCAGTAACGTGCGATCGCTCGGGTTCAGTTAGCCAATGCCTCGTATATACGCGCGTACACGAGAGAAACGCGGAAACCTCCATGCATCTCTCAGCCCTGACCACCCACCATAACCGGTAACTCCCCAATATTTTCCTCGCGCTCACTTGTACCACGGTTTTTTCTGTCATAGACGACCCAAAGAATGTCATGCAACTGCGTCTCCGGCCCACCCAGGACGAAAGCCCCATTTTCTGTCATGATTTTTTTGTCATAGAAGTAGGAGCCCACCACATCTATGATGATACCGGGTTTTGTCATAATTATCGTCATAGAAGTGTCAAAAGCATGACAGAAAAAAAATTCTTTCGACCCAAAATGTCACGGATGTGTCTTTTTTTGTAGTGTGTGGTGTTATTTTAGTACGAACTGTAGGGCTGTTTATGGAACTTATAGGAATATCCCAATAGATTAATCAGAAAGAATAACTTTGAGGTGGTTTCGTACCCTACAAGCAATTTCATCTTATGTTCTCCGCGATAAAAACTTTGGAGTGACTCTTTGTTGCATGTTGAGGGATTGTTATATGATCCAATTATGTTATCATTGTTAAGAGAACTTGTGCTAGTAAAAGTATGAACCCTAGGCCTTGTTTCTAAGCATTGCAATACCGTTTTTCTCACTTTTATCACTTGTTACCTTGCTGTTTTTATTTATGCAGATTATAAAAACCTATATCTACCATCGATATTACACTTGTATCACCATCTCTTCGCCGAACTAGTGCACCTATATAATTTACCATTGTATTGGGTGTGTTGGGAACACAAGAGACTCTTTGTTATTTGGTTGCAGGGTTGTTTGAGAGAGACCATCTTCATCCTACGCCTCCCACGGATTGATAAACCTTAGGTCATCCACTTGAGGGAAAATTGCTACTATCCTACAAAACTCTGCGCTTGGAGGCCCAACACGAGTCTACAAGAAGAAGGTTGCGTAGTAAACATTAGCCACCACGTTGTAGCACGCCGACGGACAACGCCACCACTACCCGGAGACCACCAGTATACCACCTTCACCTCCAAAGAGCTTCTCCGCGGAGCAGAGAACAACTGGGCCGTCCTGACCCTGATGGGGCCAGATCTAGGCCGAGCGGGCGCCGCCGGTCATGACCGCACCATCACGCCGCCCTGCAGCCAACGGCCGAGCCGCCGCACCGAAAGCACTCATGCCAGAGTAGAGGAAAAGCAGAGCAATGAGGCAGCTTTTCCAGGAAACAAATGCCCTTCTCTTTTTCAACGAACCAACACCACAATACCCTAAGTAATATGATTTGGACTCTCCCAGTCATATTACTTACTTGCTAGCTTTGCTCTTTTGATTTTCAGTTACACAAACCAACACCACACAGTGTTCTGCCACAACCCACACTCCACTACAATACTAGATGAAGTGATGGCTGTAATAGATGCAGTCCACCATCACCCCACAGTGCAAAACACATTTGCACACTCAATTGTTCTATTATAGCAAGGTTTGCTTTTGCATGCTAGTCTTAGTTAATCTTGTGACTTCAATTTTTGCTTGTTTTTTAGCAAGCAATGTTACTCAAGAGTACAAGATATGTTTGATCATTGCTACTATTGTCCTTTTTATATAGGTATATCTAATGCGACAACATGCCTGGGCCACCATCTCTGATTGCTTTCCCCCTATGTATAACCATCTCTTGCTGCTGTACAGCAGACAAAAAAATAACTGAAGCTGTACCTGGTGAAGAACAACACGCTACAATCGACTCAAGGTTGATGTTTTTTTGTTGACAAAGTAAGAAACAAACAGAAGCATGCATACCTACGGAAACACCATCACCAACATCCCTCCTGGTTTGTTTATTACTCTCATTGTAAAGAAATATAAGAGCGTTTAGATCGCTACTTTAGTGATCTAACTGCTCTTATATTTATTTACGGAGGGAGTACTACTCTACTATTCTAGATAGAGGAAAATTCACGACAAGACAAACATTATCCCTATTCTATCATTTGTTGTTGTGAATATCTACTCTACTCTATTATATTGGGCAGACATACTTCACTGAGGCCGGGTTACATACATACTAACTTGGCAATGTTAGTTTGATTTTGTGTCTATGGTCTAAAGAAATCTGACCATATATTCTCGTCACAAGTGCAAATCCCCAACTTATATTTCTCAAGAAAAGAAAGCTCATTACATCTCAATGGGTTGGTTGTTGCTTGAGGGCAATTGAGCTAATCCGGTTATGCATATGAAATATCTCTTCTCAATCAACTCGCTTCCTAATAACCAATCAAGCCCATGTATTATATTAATTGGTTAACAAAATTTGTGCGCGTTAACCCCATGGTAATACGCCTATTCAACGATGGACTAGACACACCGCCAGTATGTACAAAAAAAAAGTTGCAACTGTCTTCCTGAATCGATACTCTTGATGAAACTATGGAGCTGATGCCCCTTTCTACTATTGAGATTGAGAAAAAAGGCAACTTAACGTGACGCCCCCGATTCAATCGTACACTAATCATACACGCAAACGTGTACGATCAAGATCAGGGACTCACGGGAAGATATCACAACACAACTCTAAAAATAAAATAAGTCATACAAGCATCATAATACAAGCCAGGGGCCTCGAGGGCTCGAATACAAGTGCTCGATCATAGACGAGTCAGCGGAAGCAACAATATCTGAGTACAGACATAAGTTAAACAAGTTGCGACAACCAGGTAGAAAGGAAAGGGGGAAAAGAGGGAGAAAAGCAACCGTGAGTACTCATCCAAAGTACTCGCAAGCAAGGAGCTACACTACATATGCATGGGTATATGTGTAAAGGGCCATATCGGTGGACTGAACTGCAGAATGCCAAAATAAGAGGGGGATAGCTAATCTTGTTGAAGACTACGCTTCAGGCCACCTCCATCTTGCAACATGTAGAAGAGAGTAGATGGTAAGTTCACCAAGTAGCATCACATAACATAAACCTACCCGACGATCCCCTCCTCATCGCCCTGTTAGAGAGCGACCACCGGGTTGTATCTGGCACTTGGAAGGGTGTGTTTTATTAAGTATCCGGTTCTAGTTGTCATAAGGTCAAGGTACAACTCCAAGTCGTCCTGTTACCGAAGATCACGGCTGTTCGAATAGATAAACTTCCCTGCAGGAGTGCACCACATAACCCAACACGCTCGATCCTATTTGGCCGGACACACTTTTCTGGGTCATGCCCGACCGCGGAAGATCAACATGCCGCAGCCCCACCTAGGCCAACAGAGAGGTCAGCACGCCGGTCTAAACCTAAGCGCACAGGGGTCTGGGCCCATCGCCCTTAGCACACCTACACGTTGCGTACGCGGCCGCAAGCAGAACTAGCCCCCTTAATACAAGAGAAGGCTTACGTTCCAATCCGGCGCGCGCCGCTCAGTCGCTGATGTCACGAAGGCTTCGGCTGATACCACGACGTCGAGTGCCCATAACTTTCCCACGTAGTTGGTTAGTGCGTATAGACCAAATGGCCAGACTCAGATCAAATACCAAGAACTCGTTAAGCGTGTTATTTTTAAGTATCCGCGGATGCCGACCAGGGCCAGGCCCACCTCACTCCTAGATGGTCTCAACCTGCCCTGTCGCTCCACCACAAAGTAACAGGCGGGGGTCGTCAGGAACCCAGGCCCACCTCTACCGGGATGGAGCCACCTGTCCTTTCAGCCCCCTCATCAGAATCACTTGCGGTTACTCAACGAGCTGACCCGACTTTAGTCACCACATATGTCATGTATATAAAGTGTATAGTATATACCCGTGATCACCTCCCTAGTGATCACGGCCCGATAGTATAGCATGGCAGCCGGACAAGAATGTAGGGCCACTGATGGAACACTAGCATCCTATTCTAAGCAGTAGGATAGCAGGTAAGGGTAACAACTTTAGCAACAATGACAGGCTATGCAACATAATAGGATTAACCAAAAGCAGTAACATGCTACACTACTCTAATGCAAGTAGTATAGAGAAGAATAGGCGATATCTGGTGATCAAGGGGGGGGGAGGCTTGCGTGGTTGCTCTAGCAAGAAGGACTGCTCGTCAACACCGTAGTCGAACTGGGGTTCACCGGCAGCCATCGGGGTCTACCAGAAAGAAGTAACGGAGGGGGAACACAATAAATAACAGAGCAATCAAAGCATCACAAAGCGCAACATGGCAATACGCGGTGCTAGAAGTGACCTAACGCAGTAGGAAGTGTTACCGGCAAAGGGGGAAAACATCCGGGAATGTATCCCCGGTGTTTCGTGATTCCGGACAAATGAACCGGAGGTGAAATGTTGCAGGTTCACTATGCTAGGGACGTGTGGCAGACAAACGAGCTGCGTATTCGGATTCGTCTTGTCGTTCTGAGCAACTTTCATGTACAAAGTATTTTCATCCGAGCTACGGTTTATTTAGTACTAATTTTCAAAGTTTTAAATCATTTTCTAATTTATTATTAATTATTTTAATGCAACATTATCCAGAATAGTGCTTGCTGACGTCAGTATAACGTCAACATGACATCAGCAGTCAACAGAGGTGTTGACTGGGTCAATCTGACAGTGGGTCCCGCATGTCTTTGCCTGTTAACTAATTAACCAGGTTAATTAGTTTAGTTAACAGATTAGTTAAGTTAATTAACACTAGTTAATTAGTTTAATTAGTTATTAGGTTAATTAAACACAATTAATTTAGTTAAATAATTTTATTTATTATTATTTTTATTCTTTTTTATAAAACATTCTGGAGGGCGTGGGGCCCCCATGTCATTGGCCCAGAGGGGCTTAAAGGGCGGGCGCTACGGGCGGAGACGGGCGACGGGCACTGGGCGCCCGGTTGGGGAACCCGGGAGCTGGCCTCGGGCACGGCCAGCGGCGCGGCGCCGGCGAGGCAAAGCGCAGCCGCGGTGGGGGCGGCGTCGTGCGCGCGTGCACGGTGGGGCAGCAGCAGCGTGGCGGAGCCAGTGCGGCGAGCGGCGGAGCAGGGAGGCGTGGCGGGGCTGCAGGGCAAGCGTGGGGCAAGGGGGCGCGATGCGCGGGGCACAGACGGAGCGCATCCTTGGATGCGGTGACCCCGACCGTGAGCGGGGCATGTGCACGGTGAGTGGGGGCTCAACGACGGAAGAGAGGGAGTGAGGAGGGGAGGCAGCGGCTCACAGGGGTGCTGCAGGGGTTCGTGCAGCGGGGGTTGAGAGGGTAGGCGGGGACGACCGACGAGGAAGGCGGAGACGGGGAGGCAGCTCCGGTGAGGTGTCTTCGGCGACGGCGTCGAGCGGCGGGGGCGGGATCCACGGCGGCAACGGCGACGCCGGCAGTGGCGCGGGCGGTGTTGAGCCCCGATCCAGATTGGGGGGGGGGGGGCGATGGCGGTAGGCGGTGGTGACCGGGCGGCGCCGTTGCGGTGGCGCCGGCGTTGGGGCGCCGTGGGGCGTGGTCGACGCGGTCGTCCACCGATCCAGAAGGGGATCGGGGGAGTGGGGGGGGAGTGTGTAGGGAGTGGGTTAGGGTTTTTGTGTCCAGGGGGATAAGGGAGAGTGGGGTGGGCCTGGCGGCCCATCGGCCTGCTGGGCCGAGGCCCAGATGGGGGGGGTTCCTTTCCTCTTTTTTTTGTTTTGTTTTACTTTTTCTTATTTTTTTCTTTTTTGTTTAGCTAATTGTTTGGGCAACAAATGAGTTTTGTAAAACATGAGAGTTGGCCCACAATTCACAACACAATATATCCTACCACCAGAAACTAGTTTGGTGTAAATATCATTTCATATTTATTTTGTATTAAAAAAGGTTATTAAATAATGTTTTCAGTCATCGTTTGAGGTTGTTTAAGTCACTTATTAACTTTCAATAATGTTGTTTACAATTTTATCATAGCCTCTTATTTATCTACTATTTATTGAACATTTTAGTTTTATTATTTGAAAACTTTTATTGTTTGCTTGTTTTTAAATTTCGAATTTGAAACGTTTTCGAACTAATGCGAGATTAGCAACAATAACCGAGGTGACGTGGCATCGTTCACATGCGATTACTGTAGCTTAATTATCCGGGTGTCACAATTCTCCTCCACTACAAGAAATCTCGTCCTGAGATTTAAGAGATGGAGAAGGGGAAAATGTCTGGTTACGAAATTCTAACGAATCTTCTCAGTCTTGGTTGCTCTTCTCGAAGAAGTTAATCCCTTTCGTTGATATCTTTATTTCTCTGCTTCAGGTCATCATGATGAAGTCGGCATCCTTTCTTCGGGAACTCCGTCGTACTTACGGAAGAATAAGGGGGTATACCGGAAGAATGGACCTCTGCAAGGTAGACTATCTGGTAGATATCATCGGGGAAGGTGGCAGAAAGTAACTATCGAATTGAAACTTAAGAAATGTCGAGAGCAAAGTAAGGAGGTATCATGGGAAGTTTCGAGCGGGAAGGCAATCGATCGATGCCTGACGCAAGGCGAGAAAGGGGTTCAGAGCAACGAGAATAAATATTGCGTCTGATACCAGAATGTATTACTGGGAAAGTGACCCTGTGAATTACATATGAAGTCAAGCGCGAGGGATAACTTTGGAGATAGAGGTGTACAGGGGAGTCAGGTTTCAATCCTAGGACCTGTGGTTTATGGGCCCACCATGTGAGTTAACGGTAGGAAGGGCGGTGACGTCTTGCATGACCACGTAGGCAAGACATGTCAGCGGATAGCATGTCAGTCATGTTGGCAACAACGTCGGTACCAAGGGCGAGGGACGAAGATAACCATCTTCCTGCTCGTTGAACGAGGCGGACCAATAGGCAAAGTTCTCGTCCATCGGTGGTTACCGGAATGTCAACAACAATAGTAACAGGGTCTTACTGACAAGGTTGTACACCGGGGTGTTTACATAAGCAGTGAATCTTTACTGCTTAGATCATATAACCCACGACAATGGTTAAACAATACAATGGAAAGGAAAATGTGCTCATCACATTAAACAGAAAAATGGAAAGGAAAATGTGTTTAAACACATATTTCAGGGGTATATCCTTCCCAAGGACAAGCAGATGATATCCATGACAGGATAGAAGGTAGAAAACCATTTAGGTAAGGGGAGAGAAATTTCATGACGTTACCCATACAACGGCGTTTGGATAATTGATAAAGAGAATTTCATATTGTGCTTCAATTGTTCTTGTTAATGAACGGAGTTCCATAGACATGCTTCGAGATAGCATTGACATGGTCTTCAAGCAAAGGTCGGACTTTGGATATACAAAGGATCCATCAGGATAACTTATTAAACAAGGCATTCAATTTCCTCATTGAAAAATGGTTAACCTAGTTAAAAAGGAAACTATCACACTAGGTCCTCCGGTCAGGTGCGCTAGGCATGACATCACCTTACCGGGTCATATAAAGACCAATGTTGTGACTCTTGGAAAATATTCCAACCATCATATCTGACCGAGATTCAGATATGATTGGTGTCAGGATACCTCAGACTCATGATGCTTGAGAAGGAAAAGGTGAGACACAAATTGACGAGATGACATTGTAGATTCTCGGGAAATGAACTATGGAAGCAAGTTCCAAAACAAGAGTCCATCATTAAAACCAAGAAGAGGATGAAGGTGGTTGATGGACTCAGTGACAATTCATTGAGATTTCCAAAAAATGGATTTCCACAATCATGTGAACAAAGAGATAACATTTGTCAGATCAAATGATATAAGGAGATATGCTCGAGGAAAACATACCCAATTTAAACATTGGTTGAAAGGTGCATCCGAAATATGGGCTTAGGTAGCATGACCGACATTATAATGGTGATTTGATAACCAATGATCTAAGAATGAAATGTCAACCATTAACTTCAAAGCAATAGGGTTTCTAGAAGGAAAGAATCCAAACAACACCGTTCACTTGTTGGAAGCAACACGGGGACCCAGAAAGAATGGTGATGGTGAGAAGTATCACTATACCAAGAATTCTTAAGAGGTGGAGTAATCCTCATGACATTCTTGATATAAAAGATGATAATATTCCAAGGTAAAGAAGAAGAAATGCTGGATTGCAAGGAACTCAATGTATAACACAGAACACGAACAAGTTTGTGTTGGAGGGAAGGAAATAATGTGGTCGATGACAACACAAATCATTGAGGGCAAGGATGGTATTTCTCATCATGAATTCAATTGATATCCTGGAAGAGCTCAGAATGTTGATGATGATCATGACACAATTGTCGAGAGGTTTCATGAAGGTGTAATCAATCGGCGACGACATCAAGTCAACGAAATGATGAAGCGAAAGGTTATTGGAACCAAGGGTACGACACAAACTCGAAATCAAGCTTGGAGAGGAAGATCGACGTAAGGTTAGCTCATCGTCGAAAATTGTGCTTCAGAAAGAAGGATCAGGTAGCACAATTAAAATTTAGCACAATAATGATATAGCCGATCGGGCTAGAAATGATTTGAAGGATTATTAAATCATAAGCAACAAAAATTACTTAAGATTTATTGAATCGGAGTGCGGAATTGATTCACTTATCAGTGTTCTCAGCTGATGACAACCCAAAACCCAGGAAAAATTGGGTTTGGTGAGAATTAATAGTAGATGAAGAACCCATAAATTATGTAGTTCCATGATATTCTCGAGATACCATGGTGTAATACTCGACGAGAGGTCAAAGTAAAGGTTGGACTGGTGTATTGATCCATAGAAGTCAAGTGCTTAAACTTGCCCGAGAAATGGGATCAAAGAAGAACATATGGTCGGAACCATAGTTGCAAATGATCAATTCACAGATACCAGATGATAGTTATCAAGGAAATAGTTATTATTACAAGAAGCTTCCATGATAGGATCTACATCGTATCCATGGGCATGAACACAAAGTTCAAGGTCGACTCCCACTTCTTTAATGCATAACCTTTCATTCACTTCTCGCCTTCAACGAAGTTGTGGTGTTGAAATTTTATCTGACATATATAACACCAGTAGAGTATGACCCGTAGTAGTTTCAGGGTTCACACGGATTAGAAAAGGCATAGGTTCAACCCATCGGGGCCTCTTAGGAACATATACCACAACTTCAGGGGTAAATAACACAAGCTCGAAAGCAGAGCATGTTTTACCAAGCAGAGGATACAATTTACCAAAGGCATTATGTATCCAAGAAAAGACTCACAGAGTTATTGAATATAAAGGACGTCGTCGGACAAAATCCAATAAGGATCTGGTGGTCCATAAGGGATCTGATGTGAGCATCGGTACTCAACCAGAAGAAGAAAGAAAGCAAGGAGATCAGATTATCGAAACAACTGACTAATCCAAGCTCAAATGCAAAGGAGTTATGATTTCCAAATTAAGGGCTCAGAAACAAACGCTCTGAGTAAGGATGGATAAGTCGAGTAGACTTAGGGGCACAATCGATGACAATTTGTTTGGTCGAGAACCAGCTCATATTCAAAATGACATCTGAGCCGGAAAGATAATTTAAAATGATCAACTAATGATTGCGTGCATTCGCACTCATGTTGAATCAATAGGATCAATATGACAGTGTCAAAGGAGACTAATGAATATTGCCAGCCATATGGGAAGCATCCATAATGCAAGCAGACAAGTATCGGCAGAGCAATAAGCTACTAAGGATTTTTGGAGGATCGAATAGTATTTAGAAGACCATTGTGAAACACATCAACAACTGGGGATGAACGGATACTCGATAAGGGCGAGAAATTATCCCTAGGGGTATTCAGGTGGGAAGGAACTGCAAGGCAGTAGGCACAAAATAATCTCGGAACAATAGAAAGGATTACAAGGTATCTTGTAATAACAAGATCAACTGGGAATAAAAGTAAGAACGGCAAGTGGATGTATTTATCCATAGGGATATTTCGGTGGTAGGGAATTGCAAAAGCAACGGGCACAAAGTCTCAAAAGAGTATCGGAGAGTAACTTCGAAATCTTCTGGTGCAGCCGGCGATCATCTGGACTGAAGGGGCTCTCCGGGAGAAGTGTTTTCGAGAACCTAAAGTTAGATTTTAAAAATCATTTAACCCGAATAGAAAAGAGATTAGAATCCCAGAGTATAGATGAGGAATAAAAGATCCCAATACCACCCAATGGCGACGTGGGCCCATGGGCCGCACAGCCATGTTAGTAAAAGTTTTGCAATGTCTAGACTCGACTTGGCCAAGGAGTATGGAAGGGGGATTCCTACAGGCAGTCGGCTCTGATACCAACTTGTGATGCCCCCGATTCAATCGTACACTAATCATACACGCAAACGTGTACGATCAAGATCAGGGACTCACGGGAAGATATCACAACACAACTCTAAAAATAAAATAAGTCATACAAGCATCATAATACAAGCCAGGGGCCTCGAGGGCTCGAATACAAGTGCTCGATCATAGACGAGTCAGCGGAAGCAACAATATCTGAGTACAGACATAAGTTAAACAAGTTGCCATAAGATGGCTAGCACAAACTGGGATACAGATCAAAAGAGGCGCAAGCCTCCTGCCTGGGATCCTCCTAAACTACTCCTAGTCGTCGTCAGCGGCTGCACATAGTAGTAGGCACCTCCGGTGTAGTAGGAGTCGTCATCGACGGTGGCGTCTGGCTCCTGGGCTCCGGCATCTCGTTGCGACAACCAGGTAGAAAGGAAAGGGGGAAAAGAGGGAGAAAAGCAACCGTGAGTACTCATCCAAAGTACTCGCAAGCAAGGAGCTACACTACATATGCATGGGTATATGTGTAAAGGGCCATATCGGTGGACTGAACTGCAGAATGCTAGAATAAGAGGGGGATAGCTAATCCTGTCAAAGACTACGCTTCAGGCCACCTCCATCTTGCAGCATGTAGAAGAGAGTAGATGGTAAGTTCACCAAGTAGCATCACATAACATAAACCTACCCGACGATCCCCTCCTCATCGCCCTGTTAGAGAGCGACCACCGGGTTGTATCTGGCACTTGGAAGGGTGTGTTTTATTAAGTATCCGGTTCTAGTTGTCATAAGGTCAAGGTACAACTCCAAGTCGTCCTGTTACCGAAGATAACGGCTATTCAAATAGATAAACTTCCCTGTAGGGGTGCACCAGATAACCCAACACGCTCGATCCCATTTGGCCGGACACACTTTTTTGGGTCATGCCCGGCCGCAGAAGATCAACACGTCGCAGCCCCACCTAGGCCAACAGAGAGGTCAGCACGCCGGTCTAAACCTAAGTGCACAGGGGTCTGGGCCCATCGCCCTTAGCACACCTACACGTTGCGTACGCGGCCGGAAGCAGAACTAGCCCCCTTAATACAAGAGCAGGCTTACGTTCCAATCCGGCGCGCGCCGCTCAGTCGCTGACGTCACGAAGGCTTCGGCTGATACCACAACGTCGAGTGCCCATAACTTTCCCACATAGTTGGTTAGTGTGTATAGACCAAATGGCCAGACTTAGATCAAATACCAAGAACTCGTTAAGCGTGTTATTTTGAAGTATCCACGGACGCCGACCAGGGCCAGGCCCACCTCACTCCTAGGTGATCTCAACCTGCCCTGTCGCTCCACCACAAAGTAACAGTCGGGGGCTGTCAGGAACCCAGGCCCACCTCTACCGGGATGGAGCCACCTGTCCTTTCAGCCCCCTCATCAGAATCACTTGCGGGTACTCAACGAGCTGACCCGACTTTAGTCACCACATGTGTCATGTATATAAATTTTATATATAGTATATACCCATGATCACCTCCCTAGTGATCACGGCCCGATAGTATAGCATGGCAGACGGACAAGAATGTAGGGCCACTGATGGAACACTAGCATCCTATTCTAAGCAGTAGGATAGCAGGTAAGGGTAACAATTGTAGCAACAATGACAGGCTATGTAACAGAATAGGATTAACCGAAAGCAGTAACATGCTACACTACTCTAATGCAAGAAGTATAGAGAAGAATAGGCGATATCTGGTGATCAAGGGGGGGGGGCTTGCCTGGTTGCTCTGGCAAGAAGGACGGGTCGTCAACACCGTAGTCGAACTGGGGTTCACCGGCAGCCATCGGGGTCTACCGGAAAGAAGTAACAGAGGGGGAACACAATAAATAACAGAGCAATCAAAGCATCACAAAGCGTAACATGGCAATACGCGGTGCTAGAAGTGACCTAACGCAGTAGGAGGTGTTACTGGCGAAGGGGGAAAACATTCGGGAATGTATCCCCGGTGTTTCGCGATTCCGGACAGATGAACCGGAGGTGAAATGTTGCAGGTTCACTATGCTAGGGACGCGTGGCAGACGAACGGGCTGCGTATTCGGATTCGTCTCGTCGTTCTGAGCAACTTTCATGTATAATGTATTTTCATCCGAGCTACAGTTTATTTACTATTAATTTTCAAAGTTTTAAATCATTTTCTAATTTATTATTCATTATTTTAATGCAACATTATCCAGAATAGTGCCTGCTGACGTCAGTATGACGTCAGCAGTCAATAGAGGTGTTGACTGGGTCAATCTGACGGTGGGTCCCACATGTCATTACTGTTGGAATATGCTCTAGAGGCAATAACAAATTAGTTATTATTATATTTCCTTGTTCATGATAATCGTTTATTATCCATGCTATAATTGTATTGATAGGAAACTCAGATACATGTGTGGATACATAGACAACACCATGTCCCTAGTAAGCCTCTAGTTGACTAGCTCGTTGATCAATAGATGGTTACGGTTTCCTGGCCATGGACATTGGATGTCGTTGATAACGGGATCACATCATTAGGAGAATCATGTGATGGACAAGACCCAATCCTAAGCCTAGCACAAAGATCGTGTAGTTCGTATGCTAAAGCTTTTCTAATGTCAAGTATCATTTCCTTAGAACATGAGATTGTGCAACTCCTGGATACCGTAGGAATGCTTTGGGTGTGCCAAACGTCACAACGTAACTGGGTGGCTATAAAGGTACACTACGGGTATCTCCGAAAGTGTCTGTTGGGTTGGCATGAATCGAGACTGGGATTTGTCACTCCGTGTGACGGAGAGGTATCTCTGGGCCCACTCAGTAGGACATCATCATATGTGCAATGTGATCAAGGAGTTGATCACGGGATGATGTGTTAAGGAACGAGTAAAGAGACTTGCCGGTAACGAGATTGAACAAGGTATCGGATACCGACGATCGAATCTCGGGCAAGTACAATACCGCTAGACAAAGGGAATTGAATACGGGATTGATTAAATCCTCGACATCGTGGAACATGTGGGAGCCAACATGGGTATCCAGATCCCGCTGTTGGTTATTGGCCGGAGAGGTGTCTCGGTCATGTCTACATGGTTCCCGAACCCGTAGGTCTACACACTTAAGGTTCGGTGACGCTAGGGTTGTAGACATATTAGTATGCGGTAACCCGAAAGTTGTTCGGAGTCCCGGATGAGATCCCGGACGTTACGAGGAGTTCCAGAATGGTCTGGAGGTAAAGATTTATATATGGAAAGTTGTTGTTCAGTTTCCGGGAAAAGTTCGTTTTTTTCCGGTATTGTACCGGGAAGCTTCCAGAAGGTTCCGGAGGATTCCGGAGGGGTACGGAGGTCCGGAAAATGTTCCACCATGTCCAATACAGCAGCATGGGCTGTAGGGGGCGCCCTAGCCTTAATGGGCCAGGGGCACCAGCCCCCCCAAGGCCCATGCGCATGGGAGAGGGGAAACCCTAAGGGGGAGGGCCTCCACTTGACTTGGGAGGCACTCCTCCCCCCTTGGCCGCCGCCCCCAACCCTAGATGGGATCTAGGGGGGCCGGCCCCCTCTCTCCTCACTTATAAATAGTGGAGGGGTGGGAGGGCAGCCGCACCTGAGCCCCTGGCGCCTCCCTCTCCCTCTCGTGACACCTCTCTCTCTCGTTGAGCTTGGCGAAGCCCTGCCGAGATCCCGCTACTTCCACCACCACGCCGTCGTGCTGCTGGATCTCCATCAACTTCTCCTTCCCCCTTGCTGGATCAAGAAGGAGGAGACGTCTCTCCCAACCATACGTGTGTTGAACGCGAAGGTGCCGTCCGTTCGGCGCTAGGATCATCGGTGATTTGGATCACGACGAGTATGACTCTATCAACCCCGTTCATTTGAACGCTTCCGCTTAGCGATCTACAAGGGTATGTAGATGCACTCTCCTTCCCTCATTGCTAGATTACTCCATAGATTGATCTTGGTGTTGCATAGAAAAATTTTGAATTTCTGCTACGTTCCCCAACAGTGGCATCATGAGCTAGGTCTATGCGTAGTTTCTATGCACGAGTAGAACACAAAGTAGTTGTGGGTGTCGATTTTGTCAATTTACTTGCCGTTACTAGTCTTATCTTGATTCGGCGGCATTGTGGGATGAAGCGGCCCGGACCAACCTTACACGCACGCTTACGTGAGACCGGTTCCACCGACTGACATGCACTAGTTGCATAAGGTGGCTAGCGGGTGTCTGTCTCTCCCACTTTAGTCGGATCGGATTTGATGAACAGGGTCCTTATGAAGGGTAAATAGAAATTGGCAATTCACGTTGTGGTTTTGGCGTAGGTAAGAAACGTTCTTGCTAGAAACCTATAGCAGCCACGTAAAAACTTGCAACAACAATTAGAGGACGTCTAACTTGTTTTTGCAGCATATGCCGTGTGATGTGATATGGCCAAAAAGGATGTGATGAATGATATATGTGATGTATGAGATTGATCATGTTCTTGTAACAGGAATAACGACTTGCATGTCGATGAGTATGACAACCAGCAGGAGCCATAGGAGTTGTCTTAATTTATTTATGACCTGCGTGTCAACATAAACGTCATGTAATTACTTTACTTTATTGCTAAACCGTTAGCCTTAGTAGTAGAAGTAATAGATGACGAGACAACTTCAAGAAGACACGATGATGGAGATCATGGTGTCATGCCGGTGACGATGATGATCATGGAGCCCCCGAAGATGGAGATCAAAAGGAGCGAAGTGATGATGGCCGTATCATTTCACTATTTGATTGCATGTGATGTTTATCATGTTTTACATCTTATTTGCTTAGAACGACGGTAGCTTAAATAAGATGATCCCTCCCTAAAATTTCAAGAAAAGTGTTCTCCCTAACTGTGCACCGTTGCGAAGGTTCGTCGTTTCGAAGCACCACGTGATGATCGGGTGTGATAGATTCTTACGTTTGAATACAACGGGTGTTGACGAGCCTGGCATGTACAGCCATGGCCTCGGAACACATGCGAAACACTTACGTTGACTTGACGAGCCTAGCATGTGCAGACATGGCCTCGGAACATGGAGGACCGAAAGGTCGAACATGAGTCGTATAGAAGATGCGATCAACATGAGATGTTCACCGATGATGACTAGTCCGTCTCACGTGATGATCGGACACGGCCTAGTCGATTCGGATCATGTATCACTTATATGACTAGAGGGATGTCTATCTGAGTGGGAGTTCATGAAATAATCAAATGAACTCAATTATCATGAACATAGTCAAAAGGACTTTGCAAATTATGTCATAGCTTACGCTTTAGTTCTACTATTTTAGATGCATTCCTAGAGAAAATTTAGTTGAAAGTTGATAGTAGCAATTATGCGGACTGGGTCCGTAAACTGAGGATTGTCCTCATTGCTGCACAGAAGGTTTATGTCCTTAATGCACCGCTCAGTGAGCTGAACCTCAAGCGTCAGTTGTAGATGTTGCGAACATTTGACATACACGTTTTGATGACTACATGATAGTTCAGTGCGTAATGCTAAATGGTTTAGAATTGAGGCACCAAAGACGTTTTTGAAACATCGCAGAACATATGAGATGTTCCAAGGACTGAAATTGGGATTTCAGGCTAGTGCCCACGTCAAGAGGTATGAGACATTTGACAAGTTTCTTAAGCCTGCAAACTAAGGAGAAAAGCTCAATCGTTGAGCATGTGCTCAGGTTGTATGAGTACAACAATCGCTTGAATCGAGTGGGAGTTGATCTTCCAGATGAGATAGTGATGGTTCTCCAAAGTCACTGCCACGAAGCTACTAGAGCTTCGTGATGAACTATAACATATCCGGGATAGATATGATCCTTGAGCTATTCGTGACACCGCGAAAGTAGAAATCAAAAGGGAGCATCAATTGTTGATGGTTAGTAAAACCACTAGTTTCAAGAAGGGCAAGGGCAAGAAAGGGATACTTCATGAAACAACAAATCAGTTGCTGCTCAAGTGAAGAAACCCAAAGTTGAACCCAAGCCCGAGACTAAGTGCTTCTGTAATAAGGGGAACGGTCACTGGAGCGGAACCACGCTAGATACTTGGTAGATGAGAAGGCTGGCAAGGTTGACAGAAGTATGTATTGGACATACATTATATTAAATGTGTACTTTACTAGTACTCCTAGTAGTAGCAGGGTATTAGATACCGGTTTGGTTGCTAAGTGTTAGTAACTCGAAATAAAAGGCTACAGAATAAACGGAGACTAGCCAAAGGTGAGACGACGATAGGTGTTGGAAGAGTTTCCAAGGTTGATGTGATCAAACATCGCACGCTCCCTCTACCATGGGGATTAGTGTTAAACCTAAATAATTGTTATTTGGTGTTTGCGTTGAGCATAGACATGATTGGATTATGTTTATCGCAATACGGTTATTCATTTAAGGAGAATAATGGTTACTCTATTTATTTGAATAATACCTTCAAAGGTCTTGCACCTAAAATGAATGGTTTATTGAATCCTGATCGTAGTGATACACACGTTCATGCCAAAAGATATAAGATAGTAATGATAGTACCACATACTTGTGGCACTGCAATTTGAGTCATATTGGTATAAAACGCATGAAAAAGCTCAATGTTGATGGATCTTTGGACTCACTTGATTTTGAATCACTTGAGACATGCAAATCATACCACATGGGCAAGATGACTGAAAGGCCTCGTTTTCAGTAAGATGGAATAAGAAAGCAACTTGTTGGAAGTAATACATCTTGATGTGTACAGTCCAATGAGTGCTGAGGCATGTGGTGGATATCATTATGTTCTTACTTCACAGATGATTTGAGTAGATGCTGAGTATATTTACTTGAAGAATCACAAGTCTGAAATATTGAAAGGTTCAAGTAATTTCAGGGTGAAGTTGAAAGGTCGTCGTGACAAGAGGATGAAATATCTATGATATGATCATAGAGATGAATATCTGAATTACGAGTTTGGCACAGAATTAAGACATTGTGGAAATAGGTTCATAACTGATACAGCCTGGAACACCATAGTGTGATGATGTGTCCGAACATCATAACTGCACCCTATTGGATATGATGCATACCATGATGTCTCTTATCGAATTACCACTATATTTTATGGGTTTAGGCATTAGAGACAACCACATTCACTTTAAATAGGGCACCACGCAATTCCGTTTGAGTCGACACCGTATGAACTATGGTTTAGAGAAACCTAAGCTGTCGTTTCTTAAAAGTTTGGGGCTGCGACGCTTATGTGAAAAAGTTTCAGGCTGATAAGCTCGAACCCAAAGAGGATAAATGCATCTTCATAGGACACCCAAAACAGTTGGGTATACCTCCTGTCTCAGATCCGAAAGCAATAGGGATTGTTTCTCGAATCGGGTCCTTTCTCGAGGAAAAGTTTCTCTCGAAAGAATTGAGTGGGTGGATGATAGAACTTGATAAGGTTGTCGAACCTTTACTTCAACCAAAGAGTAGCGCAGCACAGGAAAAATGTTTCTGTGGCACCTGCCTCAGTTGAAGAGAAAGCTAATGATGATGATCATGGAGCTTCAGATCGAGTTACTATCAAACCTCATAGGTTGACAAGGGTGTGTACAACTTCTAAGTGGTAACCCTGTATTAAAGGTCACGTTGTTGGACAACGATGAACCTATGAGCTATGGAGAAGCGATGGTGGGCCCGGATTCCGAAAATTGTCTCGAGGCCATAAAATCCGAGAGAGGATCCATGTATGAAAACAAAGTGTGGACTTTGGAAGATCTACTTGATGGTCGTAAGGCTGTTAGGTACATGTGGATTTTAAGAAGAAGACGGACGTGGACGGTAATGTCACTGTCTATGAAGCTCGACTTGTGGCGAAGAGTTTTTCACAAGTTCAAGTAGTTGACTACGATGAGATTTTCTCACCCATAGCGATGCTTAAGTCCATCGGAATCATGTTAGCATAAGCTGCATTTATGAAATCTGGCAGATGGATGTCAAAACAAGTTTCCTTACCAGTTTTCGTAAGGAAAGGTTGTATGTGATACAATCAGAAAGGTTTTGTCTATCCTAAGGATGCTAAAAGGTATGCTAGCTCCAGCGATCCTTCCATGGACTAGAGCAAGCATCTCGGAGTCGGAATATACACTTTGATGGAGTAATCAAAGTTTATGGGTTTATACAAAGTTTGTTAGAAACTTGTATTTACAATAAAGTGAGTGGGAGCACTACAACATTTCTGATAAGTATATGTGGATGACATATTGTTGATCCGAAATGATGAAGAATTTCTGGAAAGCATATAGGGTTATTTGAAAGGTGTTTTTCAATGGAAAACCTGGATTAAGCTACTTGAACATTGAGCATCAAGATCTATAAGGATAGATCAAAAACGCTTAATGGTACTTTCAAATGAGCACATACCTTGACATGATCTTGAAGGTGTTCAAGATGAATCAGCCAAAGAAGGAGTTCTTGCCTGAGTTGTAAGGTATGAAGTTAAGACTTAAAGCTCGACCACGGCAGAACAAAGAGGAAGGACGAAGGTCGTCCCCTATGCTTTTCTCATAGGCTCTATACGGTATGCCATGCTGAGTACCGCACCTGATGTGTGCCTTGCCACATGTCTGGCAAGAGGGTACAAAGGTGATCTAGGAGTAGATCACCAGATAGTGGTCAAAATTATCCTTAGAGGAATAAGGATATGTTTCTTGGTTATGGAGGTGATAAAGAGTTCGACGTAAAGAGTTACGTCGATGCAAGCTTAACACCTATCCGGATAGCTCTGAGTAGAGATACCGGATACGTATAATGGAGCAACAATTTAGTATAGCTCCAAGTAGAACAGTTATTTGCAATGGCTCCAAATATAGCGTAGAGATTTGCAAAGTACATACGGATCTGAATGTGACACACCCGTAGACTACAACCTCTCTCACAAGCAACATGATCAAACCCAGAACTCATTGAGTGTTAATCACATAGTGATGTGAACTAGATTATTGACTCTAGTAAACTCTTTGGATGTTGGTCACATTGCGATGTGACCTGTGAGTGTTAATCACATGGCGATGTGAACTAGATTATTGACTCTAGTGCAAGTGGGAGACTGTTGGAAATATGCTCTAGAGGCAATAACAAATTAGTTATTATTATATTTCCTTGTTCATGATAATCATTTATTATCCATGCTATAATTGTATTGATAGGAAACTCAGATACATGTGTGGATACATAGACAACACCATGTCCCTAGTAAGCCTCTAGTTGACTAGCTCGTTGATCAATAGATGGTTACGGTTTCCTGACCATGGACATTGGATGTCGTTGATAACGGGATCACATCATTAGGATAATCATGTGATGGACAAGACCCAATCCTAAGCCTAGCACAAAGATCGTGTAGTTCGTATGCTAAAGCTTTTCTAATGTCAAGCATCATTTCCTTAGACCATGAGATTGTGCAACTCCCGGATACCGTAGGAATGCTTTGGGTGTGCCAAACGTCACAACGTAACTGGGTGGCTATAAAGGTACACTACGGGTATCTCCGAAAGTGTCTGTTGGGTTGGCACGAATCGAGACTGGGATTTGTCACTCCGTGTGACGGAGAGGTATCTCTGGGCCCACTCGGTAGGACATCATCATATGCGCAATGTGACCAAGGAGTTGATCATGGGATGATGTGTTACGGAACGAGTAAAGAGACTTGCCGGTAACGAGATTGAACAAGGTATCGGATACCGACGATCGAATCTCGGGCAAGTACAATACCGCTAGACAAAGGGAATTGAATACAGGATTGATTAAATCCTTGACATCGTGGTTCATCCGATGAGATCATCGTGGAACATGTGGGAGCCAACATGGGTATCCAGATCCCGCTGTTGGTTATTGGCCGGAGAGGTGTCTCGGTCATGTCTACATGGTTCCCGAACCCGTAGGGTCTACACACTTAAGGTTCGGTGACGCTAGGGTTGTAGAGATATTAGTATGCGGTAACCCGAAAGTTGTTCGGAGTCCCGGATGAGATCCCGGACGTCACGAGGAGTTCCTGAATGGTCCGGAGGTAAAGATTTATATATGGAAAGTTGTTGTTCGGGTTCCGGGAAAAGTTCGGTTTTTTCCGGTATTGTACCGGGAAGCTTCCGGAAGGTTCCGGAGGATTCCGGAGGGGTCCGGAGGTCCAGAAAATGTTCCACCACGTCCAATACAGCAGCATGGTTATTAGTTAACAGATTAGTTAAGTTAATTAACAGTAGTTAATTGGTTATTAGGTTAATTAAACACAATTAATTTAGTTAAATAATTAATAATTTTATTTATTATTATTTTTATTCTTTTTTATAAAACGTTCTGGGGGTGTGGGGCCCCCATGTCATTGGCCCAGAGGGGCTTAACGGGCGGGCGCTACGGGCGGAGACGGGCGACGAGCATTGGGCGCTCGATTGGGGAACCCGGGAGCTGGCCTCGGGCACGGCCAGCGGCACGGCGCCGGCGAGGCAGAGGGCAGCCGCGGTGGGGGGCGGCGTCGTGCGCGCGCGCACGGCGGCACAGCAGCAGCGTGGCGGAGCCAGTGCAGCGAGCGGCGGAGCAGGGAAGCGTGGCGGGGCTGTAGGGCAAGCGCAGGGTAAGGGGGCGCGATGCGCGGGGCACGGACGGAGCGCATCCGTGGACGCGGTGACCGCGACTGCGAGCGGGGCATGTGCGCGGTGAGCGGTGCTCAACGACGGGAGAGAGGGAATGAGGAGGGGAGGCGGCGGCTCACAGGGGTGCTGCAGGGGTTCGGGCAGCAGGGGTCGAGGAGGTAGGCGGGGACAACCGGCGAGGAAGGCGGAGACGGGGAGGCAGCTCCGGCGTTGGGGCGCCGTGGGGCGTGGTCGACGCGGTTGTGCCCCGATCCAGAAGGGGATCGGGGGAGTGGGGGGAGTGTGTGGGGAGTGGGTTAGGGTTTCTGGGTCCAGGAGGATAAGGGAGAGTGGGGTGGGCCGGTCTGGCGGCCCATCGGCCTGCTGGGCCAAGGCCCAGATGGGGGGGTTCCTTTCCTCTTTTTTTTGTTTTGTTTTACTTTTTCTTATTTTTTCTTTTCTGTTTAGCTAATTGTTTGGGCAACAAATGAGTTTTGTAAAACATGAGAGTTGGCCCACAAATCACAGCACAATATATCCTACCACCAGAAACTAGTTTGCGGTAAATATCATTTCATATTTATTTTGTATTAAAAAAGGTTATTAAATAATGTTTTCAGTCATCGTTTGAGGTTGTTTAAGTCACTTATTAACTTCCAATAATGTTGTTTACAATTTTATCATAGACTCTGATTTATCTACTATTCATCGAACATTTTAGTTTTATTATTTGAAAACTTTTATTGTTTGCTTGATTTTAAATTTCGAATTTGAAATGTTCTCGAACTAATGCGAGATTATCAACAATAACCGAGGTGACGTGGCATCGCTAACGTGGGATTACTGTAGCTTAATTATCCGGGCGTCACACTTAATGAGCACATTGCCCGCTTTATGTGGGGAAAAGACTAAATGGTGCCAATGATCCAACGCCGACTTTCCTTGTTAAAGAAGATGACAATACGAAATACTTTCAAATGCTGGCCAATGGCAGGCTTAGAAAGAAACACATTTTCTCTATACACCAAGATAAGGTCCATATCTAGGGGGATGTCTAGCTAAGAAATATTATTACTAAATATTACAAGGATCTTTTTGGACCTTCAGCTGAAAGTTCATTTTGATGGACGAGTCTATTACTCATGACATACCTCAAGTTTTAGAGGCAGAAAATGAGTTTTTGATAGCTCCACTCTCTGAGAAGGAAATTCTTATCGCGGTATCTCAAATGGAAGGCAACAAGGCTCCTGAGTGGGATGGTTTCTGGTGAAGTTTTATTAGTTAATCCAGTACATGATTAAGGTGTACTTGGTTCAATTATTTGACCAACTACATATAGAAAACCTTGACATTGCCCATTTAAACTTCGGTGGCAAGCATATCCAGCAACATCAACCAATCTCCCACTTGAATGGCAGTTTTAATATCTTTACGAAGGTTGAATGGGGTGGCTGACCATGTGGCGCACTTCACTCAAAAAATGTTCATGCAAGTCCATAACATACACAATGGAGTTGTTGTGTTGCATAAAACCGTACATGAGATTCGCCGAAACAAGTTGAGTGGAGTTATCTTACATTTATGGAAACTTGAGCAATATACATCTATGAACAAAACATAACCTAATACTCTAGAAGCCTCTACCTAATTATTAGATAAATGTGCTCTAAAACATTCTACCAAATCTTGTAGATATTTAGTGGAACATACAAAGTCACTATAATACATTAAAGGGGGAGTAATGTGATACTATTGATTTTCTTAAATTTATGGTGTGATCCATTTTGTAGAAGAAAAATCAGAAGATCTCAAATAATATAAAAGTAAAGAGTTTGGGAAAAATACTTTTATCTAATGTAATGCACATACTGAAAAGGCATTTGGTCCAAGATGACTTCTATAAACTGTGAGGGCTTTATATTCTGAAAGAATATGTGTATCAAGAAGCGTATAATAAAAGGCATATTTAGTGGCAATTGAGTTCCTATGAAGTAAAAAGGTTTAATATAAAATGTTCTAAAATTAGCAATATGAGTGGTGCGCCGGTCCTAGATCTGAAGAAATGATTTAGTTGTAACTAACAGTTCCAAATGATGAAGCATGTCATACGGTGACTGTTGCAGTCACCATATCAACCAATAGATAGGTCAGAGCAAAGTAGTGACTGGTGAGTGCAACACCACGATATTTGGCACCTGAATGGCAAAAATGAAGGATCATGAAAAAGTCGATGTATACAGCTTCATTGTAGATTTCTAACAAACAAGCCTACAAAAAATAAGCTAAATTAGGATCATAGATATAGAACCTCCGTAAACTAATATAAGAACATTTAGATCACTAAAATAGTGATCTAAACACCCTTATATTATCTTACATTAGTTTATAGAGGGAGTACATGGTAAGTCTTTAGTTCAATTAGAACACACCTACATGTTATATTTCCAAACTTGCTCAAAAGATCTTGGTATTATTCCTTTCTGATCATTCAACTCCAGATTCCCAATCATGGTATCCGTCTTCCCAGAGCCAGTTTGCCCGTAAGCAAATATACACACCTACATTGATTCACTTAAGTGGTTAATTATTCTGATTTGGATGCCACTGTTTAGGCTTCTGATACTGGTGGTAGTTTTGAACCCATCTGGTTCCTTGTGTTGGGAACATGAACCAAATTTGCTTTTACACATAAATATGCTATTTTGTCTTACTGTAGTAGATGAACATGCTATGTATTTTTTCTCTACTTTACAATTATTAGTAATCTACCTTTCTTCTGCTGGAAGGTAAAATTTAGTGCTTTTGGTATATTTCAATTAGCATGGGAAAACAAAACCTATGCGTGAACCTCAGCATTCAGCAGTACATCAAGTAGTTGGTTAAAGCAATTAGATTTAGTGCGCTTTGAACCAAACCTTACCTTGTGGCCATCCAGGGCGCTTTGAACCAACTGAGAAATTTCAGTGAATACATCTTGTTGTGATGCCAAATGATCAAACACTTTGTCAAACGCAAATCGATACTCTTGTGCTGAAAAAAATGAAAAAAATATTTTTACAGAAGTTAATAAGTATCATACACAAAAATATGCTAAGCAGTAAAAGTAAATGTAACATACTGTTATGATTCAACACCACACCATGGCCTATATAATCCACCTCACTTTTGTACGAAATACCTCCAGGTTCATTTGACAATAAAGGTCGGACTCGGCAGAAAACGCAAACATTCCCCTTGAGTTCCTGCAACACATTAATCCTATAAACATACACATTGTATGGGATTAGGTACGAGTCTTCAGGAGAATAAATCATTATGAGTATAGTGTTATGTAGTTGCTTCCCACTTCTCTCCATCCACATTCTTTTGCTCAGCTTCCGCCAAAATTTTCGTCATCTGCATAGTAAACAATTGCAAACATTAATTGAAAGTATGGTAATTCAATCTAAATAATAATAGGCATGCAAAATTGTTACAAATATTATAATCAAAGACATAATAGTGATAAAAATGAACTACAGTTTGTAGCTTGTAGCTATAAATAGTTAAATACTTATTTTGAGGCTAATCATAAATAGCAAGTCAGGAACTATAGATTCTACAAGCAAAAACAAACAACTTCTATAAAAATACGCATCGATGCAAGTTGACTTTGCAGTTTTTGAATCTTCTTAGTTTGATTTGAACAAGTTTCCTAGAAGATTTGGAAACAAATAAGGCAACCTAATTGAAATGGTTAGCATTATAATTGAGTGTGTGTAATCATAATACCTCAAGTGCATCACACTTTATGATGAAATTCTCTAATTCGGACACAGACGCTCCCATTAGTTCTTTGTAGGCACCCAACTCACTCAACAACAAATTTATTTCAGCTTATTTATGATGAGTGTCCTCCCTTACTTCATGTAGTTCACTCCGCGAAGACAACAGGTAAAAGGCTTAGCTATGAGCATGTAATTATAATTGTAATACAAATGTTAAGGCATAAATAATGCAATTAAAAGATGAAAACTAAAATAATGCTTGGCACATTTTTTATGTGTGCTTCAGAAGGAGTTGTGCAAGATGTAAATATTGTTGTGAAGATGAAAAGCTTCAACCGAAGGCTGAAAGCTTTATAGTTCTGGGATTCACCGAGTGGCTTCCATGAAACATCATCTTTTATTGAGGTATGCAATGCTTCATATCTGTACCAGCCGCTGCAATTTCTTAAGAGGTATACACATGCTAGTTTCATCAGAAAAAATAGGCATGCTTGTTTTGTAAAGGACAGTGACATTTGCCTATTGTTACCCCAGCCAGGCCTGCGCAGAAAGAAAATGGCCTGTTTGGTTACCCTCATTCAGTATTGGGTCTGCATTGCACAAACATTAAATAACCTCTAGGCCTGCATCCAGAGGAACCCTCAAATCGTCCTTTTTTCTGGAGTCAGGCCCGAGCGGTGCAACCCTAGGCACGTTGTTTGCATGCATGGGTGAGGTCTCAAGAAGTCGCGTTGTTTTCCGAAGCTTCGTCATAAATTACCCTAACAGTCCTTCATCACCGCTCTCTCCCCACTTCCTAACTCACACCGGCAGCGGGGACCACCGGACTGGCAGCAGGACGATCCAAGACAGCGGCTACCACCGGAGCTACTACAAACCTCCACCAAAGCGCATTGGCCATGGCGGTAAGTCGTCACCCTCTCTATAGATTTACCGCTTTCGACTCGGGCTAGATTTGATTTGAGCACGGGGTTGGAGAGTTTGGGAGGGGATTGAACACATCGGGGGTGGAGGATTGAATTAAAACACTGCCATCCATTGGTTATGCACCAATGACTTCTAGGGTTCATACACTACTAGGGAAAACCTTATACACAGAATCTTAGCAGCAGCGCGGTCTAAAAACAGGCGCTACTGCTAATTAGCAGCAGCGAGCTTTAGAAAAGAGCGCTACTGCTAATTAGCAGCAGCGAGCTTTAGAAAAGAGCGCTACTAATGACTGAGTAGCAGTAGCGCTCTAGGTGAAAAGAGCGCTACTACTATAATTGCCACGGTGTTGCCTCCAGGCTAGATATAGTAGTAGCGCCCTTCCCGTGGACGCGCTACTGCTAAAGAACTTAGTAGCAGCGGTTTTCCTCAAAACTCTCTACTACTAAGTATCACCGCAACTAATTAAGTTTAGTCCCATACTGCTAAGCGAACAAGGTGTTTACTACCTTAAATATGTTGCTTCTCAACCTATCTCGAGCACTTGGTCTTCATTGAACTATATATTGTATGATTTGTGGTTGCAATATGAATCCTCGCCTGTACCTATACAGGTACAGTGAGGATTCATGTTGACTATTTAGATTATACACAAAAAGATCAATGATGACCAATGTATATTTTTGATGTTTTTACTAAACAAAAGAAATAACTGCTTCCATTAGCAGTAGCGGTTTTCTCTAAAACGCGCTATAGATAAGTTAGCTATAGCGCGTTTTCCGTACGAGCGCTACTGCTAGTTCGAGTTAACCACCCCCCCGAATCAAAATTTCGCTAAGTCCTCCTTTCCCCCCACCGGCCTGTTCCCCTACTCCTGTCGCCGCCGCCCGAGCCCGAGCGCGCCTACCCTCACCGCCGCCGCCGCCCGCCCGCCCTCAACCTCACCGCCGCCGCTCTTGACCACACTGTCGCCGCCCTCGACCTCACCGCCGCCGCCCTCGACCGAGCCCGCCGCCCTCGACCGAGCCCGCCACCCAGGACCGCCGCCTCCCGATCCCGAGCCCGCCCTCGCCGCCCCTCCGTCACCGAGCACCTCCCCGCCACCGTCTCTCCCTCTGTAAGCCCCCACCCCTCCCCCACCCCCTCTCTCTTTGCTTAGTTAGTAGATGATTTTAGTAGTAGTAGATGTTAATTTAGGGTTCAAAGATAATGATTTTTAGAAGTAGTGGATATTAATTACTAGTAGTGATGGTAAACTAGTTGTATAATTAGCAGTAGCAGATGTTAATTAGTAGTAGATGTAGTAGCTAGATGTTAATTAGTAGTAGTAGATGTGCTAGTTTCTTTCTATTTATAGTAAGTTTATATTTAGTAAGAACGAGTTGAATTAATAGAACTAGTTTAGTTTTAGTTGAACTAGTTAAGTTTTAGTTGAACTAGTATAGTAAGTAAATTAATAACTAGTTGAACTACTTCATTTTTAGAAAGAACTAGTTTTTTTCTTTTTATACTAAGTTTATATTTAGTAAGAACTAGTTGAATTAATAGAACTAGTTTAGTTTTAGTTGAACTAGTTAAGTTTTAGTTGAACTAGTATAGTAAGTAAATTAATAACTAGTTGAACTACTTCATTTTTAGAAAGAACTAGTTTTTTTCTCTTTTTATACTAAGTTTATATTTAGTAAGAACTAGTTGAATTAATAGAACTAGTTCAACATGCCATATTTGTTGTTATTTTTTAGTTTAAGCAATTATTTCATGTTTTGGTTACACCTCCGAGTGGCCTATGTTTTGCCGGAGTGTTGATTAATTTCCGTTCCGACAAATTTCAGGCGCTCGATATGTCCTTTTTTAGCAAAGGTCATGCCGGATTTTTCTGTGAATTCTGGCATGACTTGTGCTAGAATATGTACAAGTTTAATCTTTGAATTATGAACGTTGGAAATGTCGTACTCGGATGACGACAGTCTCCCGGGGGAGTGCAGCTGGTGCCACGATGATTGAGGTATGTGCGATAGGTTCGTTGAGCTGGATGAAGATCGGCGCTTCAGCATTAAGCTCGAGGAGACCTTCGATGTTGAAACTGTACGCAACAACGACAAGTGTTTTTTTCGTAATTAAGCATGACTTCAACTATTTCAACGTCCAATTTTCATCTTTTACAATTCGACTAGCTTATCCCATGCCATGCAAGACGCTATGTCTTGGAGAGGATGGGTTTTGAAGACCATGAAAATTTTCAAACAAAGAAAATACACCTAAGGACCCATCATGATATCGATTTTGAAGTAAATCTATACAATTCTCAGAGCGTAACCCATTTTGGTTGCCAAAATTGGGAAGCACTTTGCAAAATGTATGGTTTTTATGAGGGTATGATTGTCACCATGGATCTTGGTGATCCTGACATCGAGCAAGACAATATGGACATTTGGGTCCTTGTTGATACGCTTCCGATTCTACCGCAATGTGAGTTTCTCAAACATAGTTATTAACTAATTTATATTGTTTATTTCAAAATAGTTGACAACTTATTTCCATTGACAACTTATTTTGAATCTTCAAAGAATGTGCAGAAGATGGTAGACAAAACCCACTACACTGATGGCTGCGAATTAACTTATAAGGAGAAAAGTCATCTGATTGCTTATTGTACTTTTTTTGAGAATTATAATACCTATTATCGAACTCCTCCAAATTATGGTGAATACGTGCCACTAGTGCACGTGTTGAACCACGGTAACTTCAATGGAGATACCCTGGTAAGATTTTTTACTATTACGACATCTGTGCATCTTTTGCATACTTCTAAAACTAGTACATCATTGCTAACTACGAAGTTATTACTATGTTTTCATTAGAAAATCCCGATGGATTGTGTGCCTCATCTGATGTATCAGAATGGTTGCCTTGCAGTTATGAACCTACAGCCAGGTCATTCTAAGGAGCTCACCTGTGCATATCAGATTTCTAATAGCGGTGAACACATGCTAATCAAAGAATGGAAAAAATGTTTGGACATTCGCAAGGAGGTTCTTGGAAGTAACATTAAGCGAAAGGCAAGAATTGGAGACAGGATAATCTCCATTCTCCATAATGGAGAGTCAGGGGCTATCTTGTTTTTTGCTATTTTACCTTAGAGAATATAGTAGGTCCTAAGAGAATGTAGTAGGTCCTATGAGGTACAATATGTTTATTATGTGATACAATGTGTTAGAGTTGAAGATGTGAGGAGTACTTGTGATTACGACTAGTGACCAATGATATGATGATGATGATGATGATGATGATGATAAGTTGTTAATGATATGATGATGATGATATTTATTATATCATTGGGTGAAAGAACCGCAGATTAGTTTCAAGTGGATGTCCATCCACTTGAAACTAGTCCACATGGTTCTTTCACCCCGTGATGTAATAACTCATTATGATGTAAAAACAATTTCTAAATTCCTGTTGTATGAAAACTTGTGTAAAGGTGTACGAATACAACATGAAATAAAAAATAAATAAAATACGAAATAATAGTAGCAGCGCGGGCAGGGAGAAGCGCTACTACTAATGACTAGCAGCGCTCCTCCTGGAACTCGCTACTACTAAGTCGATTTAGTAGTAGCGTGGGTGGAGGCATGCTACTGCTATTCGTTAGCTGTAGCGCCTTATCAGTAGCGCATAACCCCGCGCTACTGATATGTCTAAAACCCGCGCTGCTGCTAGGGTTTTCCCTAGTAGTGATAGGTGACTTTTTTATTACATCAGGCGTGGGGACTTGGGTACAAACTTTCTTGTCTACCTGCGGCGACCCTGGAGTCGCGTCAAGCAGCCGGCGGGGGGGGGGGGGGGGGGGGCATGGCCATCTTCCTTTCTTCCTCATCTTCTTCGTCCTATACATCTTCGTAAAGAACGATGAGTCTTGCACGATAGCCCGCTGTTGGTGCCCTGGCCACCATCTATACCTCGTTGTTGTCGTCACTAGTAGAAAAACGACCCTACATGAGCCCCATTAGTCTCGGTTTGATAACGGCCCGGTACAAATGTGACCATTAGTCCCGGTTTTATAACGGCCCGATACAAATGTGACCATTAGTCCCGGTTCCAACAGGTAAGGGGAGGGCATCATTAGTCCTAGTTCATGGCGTGCCTCTGGTCTCGGTTCGTGTCACGAACCGGGACTAAAGGGGCATGGGCACCCACCATCACATTTAGTCCTAGGTCGGGTCACAAACCGGGACTAGAGGTGCACCTTTAGTCCCGATTTGTATAACCAACCGAGACTAAGGAGATCACCGTATATAGTGCTTCGTCCAGCCTGAGTCAAAGCACTCTATTTTCCCCCTTTCCTCCCTATTTTCTTCCCCTATTGCTCGAGCTCACCTCCATTTTTAGCAAAGTTTGTCAAGATTTGGAGGCACCCCATCCATCCAAGTGTTCACAAAGGTTAGCAACTTTGTCCTTTCATCTCTCATTGCTAGATTAGCTCTTGCAATGCTCTATAGTATAGTGATTTGTGGGTTTTAGTTTGGGAGTAATTATATGTGGTAGTTTATTTGATTTATATGCAATTTGAGGTCAAATTAACTTCTTAGGTTGTATATGTAGGTGTGGTTTACTTAGTGCCTTCCCGTCCCCGTCCTAACCACCGTCGATCGCCCGCACTGTCCCGTCGCCGGCACCACCTTGGTGAGCCTCTTGTTCTTATCTTTTTTATAAAAAAAAATCATGTTTGTGTTATTTAGATAGTTACTTGTATAATTTTCTTACACGTACGTTGTTTGTTATACATAGTGGCATGGTTTTGATATCCGTCCCCATCGGCCCTCGTCCGATTTATGATTCGGATGTGGTATATTCTCTTTTATAACTATTTGTTGCATTTTGTGTTTATGACAATTATGCCCATCAAGTTGACATAGATATTTTTATCTAGGAGGTATGTGAACCGGAAATTGCAACTGACCCTCTTGTCGAGAAGTTAAATTTAGTTGAAAAATAAAGCGAGTTTTGAAAGAAAAATTGAAAAGAATTGAAGATGAGAAGATGAAACTAGAGTTGTATGTTGCTGATGTCGTCCATGATCACAAGATCAAGATGGATGCAATGCGCTTGAAGATTAGAAAGATTAGAAAATATGCCATTCATAATGAGGTTGGTATCATTATGCTGTTGGATCAATTGTTACCATGGTTGCGATCTTGATCGCATTTGTTGTTGCATTTAAATGCTTTAGCTAGAGAGTTTGTATGCTGTTTTATGAGAATAAGTGTGTATGAACTTTATGTATGAACTTGTATTAATTTGGTATTTTTGGTACTGTGTAATGAAGATGAGCCGGCAATGGATGTACGATGACCAATGCTCTCCCCAATTCATTGAAGGCGTGCATAGTTTTCTGCGTGTGGCTGAGGCAAATAAGCAGCCGGATGGTTTTATATGTTGTCCATGTGCTGTCTATAAAAATGATCACAATTAATCTAACTTAAGAACCATTCACATCCACCTGTTTACGTCCGGTTTCATGTCCGGCTATAAATGTTTGACCAAGCACGGAGAAAGAGAGGTTCTATTGGAAGAGAATGAAGAAGAAGAGGATGATGACCTCTATCCTGGCCATGGGTACCCTGAATACGATGCTACTACAATGGGGAAGAAGCTGAGCCAGCAATGGGGGAAGAACCTGAAGAAGAGGCATCAGATGAGCCCACTGATGATTTTGGTTGGGCCATTGCCGATGCAAAGAGAAACTATGCAAGTCAAAAGGAGAAGCTGAAGTTGTAGCACATGTTAGTGGATCACAAGAAATTGTTGTACCCAAATTGCGAATATGACAAGAAAAAGCTGGGTACCACACTGGAATTGCTGCAATGCAAGACCACTACAAGAAATATGTCAACTTGTGACCTTCTGTCAGTGACCCTGATGTTGGGGAACGTAGTAATTTCAAAAAATTTCCTACGCACACGCAAGATCATGGTGATGCATAGCAACGAGAGGGGAGAGTGTTGTCTACGTACCCTCGTAGACCGATAGCGGAAGCGTTATGACAACGCGGTTGATGTAGTCGTACGTCTTCACGGCCCGACCGATCAAGCACCGAAACTACGGCACCTCCGAGTTCTAGCACACGTTCAGCTCGATGACGATCCCCGGACTCTGATACAGCAAAGTGTCGGGGATGAGTTCCGTCAGCACGACGGCGTGGTGAAGATGTTGATGTTCTACCGTCGCAGGGCTTCGCCTAAGCACCGCTATAATATTATCGAGGATTATGGTGGAGGGGGGCACCGCACACGGCTAAGAGAACGATCACAAAGATCAACTTGTGTGTCTATGGGGTGCCCCCTGCCCCCGTATATAAAGGAGTGGAGGAGGGGAGGGCCGGCCCTCTCTATGGCGCGCCCTAGGGGAGTCCTACTCCCACCGGGAGTAGGATTCCCCCTTTCCTAGTACAACTAGTAGTCCTTCCAAGTAGTAGGAGTAGGAGACAAGGAAGGGGAAGAGGGAAGAGAAGGAAGGAGGGGGCGCCGCCCCTCCCCCTAGTCCAATTCGGACTAGTCAATGGGGGGGCGCGCGGCCTTCCTCTCCCTCTCCCTAAAGCCCAATAAGGCCCATATAATTCTTCCCCCGTATTCCCGTAACTCTCCGGTACTCCGAAAAATACCCGAATCACTCGGAACCTTTCCGATGTTCGAATATAGTCGTCCAATATATCGATCTTTACGTCTCGACCATTTCGAGACTCCTCGTCATGTCCCCGATCTCGTCCGGGACTCATAACTCCTTCGGTACATCAAAACTCATAAACTCATAATATAACTCTCATCGAAACCTTAAGCGTGCGGACCCTACGGGTTCGAGAACAATGTAGACATGACCGAGACACGTCTCCGGTCAATAACCAATAGCGGAACCTGGATGCTCATATTGGCTCCCACATATTCTACAAAGATCTTTATCGGTCAGACCGCATAACAACATACATTGTTCCCTTTGTCATCGGTATGGTACTTGTCCGAGATTCGATCGTCGGTATCTCAATACCTAGTTCAATCTCGTTACCGGCAAGTCTCTTTACTCGTTCCGTCATACATCATCTCGCAACTAACTCATTAGTTGCATTGCTTGCAAGGCTTAAGTGATGTGCATTACCGAGAGGGCCCAGAGATACCGCTCCGACAATCGGAGTGACAAATCCTAATCTCGAAATACGCCATCCCAACATGTACCTTTGGAGACACCTGTAGAGCACCTTTATAATCACCCAGTTACGTTGTGACGTTTGGTAGCACACAAAGTGGTCCTCCGGCAAACGGGAGTTGCATAATCTCATAGTCATAGGAACATGTATAAGTCATGAAGAAAGCAATAGCAACATACTAAACGATCGGGTGCTAAGCTAATGGAATGGGTCATGTCAATCACATCATTCTCCTAATGATGTGATCCCGTTAATCAAATGACAACACATGTCTATGGTTAGGAAACATAACCATCTTCGATCAACGAGCTAGTCAAGTAGAGGCATACTAGTGATGTTTAGTTTGTCTATGTATTCACACAAGTATTATGTTTCCGGTTAATACAATTCTAGCATGAATAATAAACATTTATCATGAAATAAGGAAATAAATAATAACTTTATTATTGCCTCTAGGGAATATTTCCTTCAGTCTCCCACTTGCACTAGAGTCAATAATCTAGTTCACATCGCCATGTGATCTAACATCACTACTTCACATATTTATGTGGTTGACACCCATAGTTCACATCGATATGTGACCAACACCCAAAGGGTTTACTAGAGTCAGTAATCTAGTTCACATCGCTATGTGATTAACACCCAAAGAGTACTAAGGTGTGATCATGTTTTGCTTGTGAGATAATTTTAGTCAACGGGTCTGTCATATTCAGATCCGTAAGTATTTTGCAAATATCTATGTCAACAATGCTCTGGACGGAGCTACTCTAGCTAATTGCTCCCACTTTCAATATGTATCTAGATCGAGACTTAGAGTCATCCAGATCTGTGTCAAAGCTTGAATCGACATAAGTCTTTACGACGAACCTTTTTGTCACCACCATAATCGAGAAACATATCCTTATTCAACTAAGGATAATTTTGACCGCTGTCCAGTGATCTACACCTAGATCACTATTGTACTCCCTTGCCAAAATCAGTGTAAGGTATACAATAGGTACACAACATGGCATACTTTATAGAACCTATAATTGAGGCATAGGGAATGACTTTCACTCTCTTTCTATCTTCTGCCGTGGTTGGGCTTTGAGTCTTACTCAATTTCACACCTTGTTACACAGGCAAGAATTATTTCTTTGACTGTTCCATTTGAACTACTTCAAAATCTTGTCAAGGTATGTACTCATTGAAAAAAACTTATCAAGCGTCTTGATCTATCTCTATAGATCTTGATGCTCAATATGTAAGCAGCTTCACTGAGGTCTTTCTTTGAAAAACTCCTTTCAAATACTCCTTTATGCTTTGCAGAATAATTCTACATTATTTCTGATCAATAATATGTCATTCACATATACTTATCAGAAATGTTGTAGTGCTCCCACTCACTTTCTTGTAAATACAGGCTTCACCGCAAGTCTGTATAAAACTATATGCTTTGATCAATTTATCAAAGCGTATATTCCAACTCCGAGATGCTTTCACCTTTCCATAGATGGATCGCTGGAGCTTGCATATTTTGTTAACACCTTTAGGATCGACAAAACCTTCTAGTTGCATTGTATACAACTCTTCTTTAATAAATCCATTAAGGAATGCAGTTTTGTTTATCCATTTGCCAGATTTCATAAAATGCGGCAATTGCTAACATGATTCGGACAGACTTAAGCATAGATACGAGTGAGAAACTCTCATCGTAGTCAACACCTTGAACTTGCCGAAAACCTTTTGCGACAATTCTAGCTTTGTAGATAGTAACACTACTATCCGCGTCCGTCTTCCTCTTGAAGATCCATTTATTTTCTATGGCTTGCCGATCATCGGGCAAATCCATCAAAGTCCATACTTTGTTCTCATACATGGATCATATTTCAGATTTCATGGCCTCAAACCATTTCGCGGAATCTGGGCTCATCATCGCTTCCTCATAGTTCGCAAGTTCGTCATGGTCTAGTAACATGACTTCCAGAACAGGATTACCATACCACTCTGGTGCGGATCTCACTCTGGTTTACCTACAAGATTCGGTAGTAACTTGATTTGAAGTTACATGATCATCATCATTAGCTTCCTCACTAATTGGTGTAGTAGTCACAAGAACAGATTTCTGTGATGAACTACTTTCCAATTAGGGAGAAGGTACAATTACCTTATCAAGTTTTCTACTTTCCTCCCACTCACTTCTTTCGAGAGAAACTCCTTTTCTGGAAAGGATCCATTCTCAGCAACAAATATCTTGCCTTCGGATCTGTGATAGAAGGTGTACCCAACATTTTCTTTTGGGTATCCTATGAAGACGCACTTCTCCGATTTGGGTTTGAGCTTATCAGGATGAAACTTTTTCATATAAGCATCGCAACCCCAAACTTGAAGAAACGACAACTTTGGTTTCTTGCCAAACCACAGTTCATACGGTGTCGTCTCAACGGATTTAGATGGTGCCCTTTTTTTTAACGTGAATGCAGCTGTCTCTAATGCATAACCCCAAAACTATAGTGGTAAATCGGTAAGAAACATCATAGATTGCACTATATCCAATAAAGTACAGTTATGACGTTCGGACACACCATTATGCTGTGGTGTTCCAGGTGGCATGAATTTGTGAAACTATTCCACATTGTTTTAATTGAAGACCAAACTCGTAACTCAAATATTCGTCTCCGTGATCAGATCGTGGAAACCTTATCTTCTTGTCACGATGATTTTCCACTTCACTCTGAAATTCTTTGAACTGTTCAAATGTTTCAGACTTATGTTTCATCAAGTAGATATACCCATATCTACTTAAATCATCTGTGAAGGTCAGAAAATAACGATTCCCACCGTGAGCTTCAACACTCATCGGATCGCATACATTAGTATGTATTATTTCCAATAAGTCAGTTGCTCGCTCCATTGTTCCGGAGAACGGAGTCTTTAGTCATATTGCCCATAAGACATGGTTCGCAAGCACCAAGTGATTCATAATCAAGTGATTCCAAAATCCCATCAGCATGGAGTTTCTTCATGCGCTTTACACCAATATGACCTAAACGGCAGTGCCACAAATAAGTTGCACTATCATTATTAACTTTGCATCTTTTGGTTTCAATATTATGAATATGTGTATCACTACGATCAAGATCCAATGAACCATTTTCATTGGGTGTGTAACCATATAAGGTTTTATTCATGTAAACAGAACAACAATTTATTCTCTTACTTAAATGAATAACTGTATTACAATAAACATGATCAAATCATATTCATGCTCAACGCAAACACCAAATAACACTTATTTAGGTTCAACACTAATCCCGAAAGTATAGGGAGTGTGCGATGATGATCATATCAATCTTGGAACCACTTCCAACACACATCGTCACTTCACCCTTAACTAGTCTCTGTTTATTCTGCAACTCCTGTTTCGAGTTACTAATCTTAGCAACTGAACTAGTATCAAATACTGAGGGGTTGCTATAAACACTAGTAAAGTACACATCAATAACATGTATATCAAATATACTTATGTTCACTTTGCCATCCTTCTTATCCGCCAATCACTTGGGGTAGTTCCGCTTCCAGTGACCAGTTTCTTTGTAGTAGAAGCACTTAGTCTCAGGCTTAGGACCAGACTTGGGCTTCTTCACTTGAGCAGCAACTTGCTTGCTGTTCTTCTTGAAGTTCCCCTTTTTCCCTTTGCCCTTTTCTTGAAACTAGTGGTCTTGTCTACCATCAACACTTGATGCTCTTTTTGATTTCTACCTTCATCGATTTCATCATCATGAAAAGCTCAGGAGTCGTTTTTCGTCATCCCTTGCACACTATAGTTCATAAAAAAGTTCTACTAACTTGGTGATGGTGACTAGAGAATTCTATCAATCACTATCTTATCTGGAAGATTAACTCCCACTTGATTCAAGCGATTGTAGTACCCAGACAATCTGAGCACATCCTCACTAGTTGAGCAATTCTCCTCCATCTTTTAGCTATAGAACTTGTTGGAGAGTTCATATCTCTCAACTCGGGTATTTGCTTGAAATATTAACTTCAACTCCTGGAACATCTCATATGGTCCATGACGTTCAAAACGTCTTTGAAGTCCCGATTCTAAGCCGTTAAGCATGGTGCACTAAACTATCAAGTAGTCATCATATTGAGCTAGCCAAACGTTCATAACGTCTGCATCTGCTCCTGCAATAGGTCCGTCACCTAGCGGTGCATCAACGACATAATTCTTCTGTGCAGCAATGAGGATAAACCTCAGATCACGGATCCAATCCGCATCATTGCTACTAACATCTTTCAACACAATTTTCTCTAGGAACATATCAAAATAAACACAGGGAAGCAACAACGCGAGCTATTGATCTACAACATAGATATGCTAATACTACCAGGACTAAGTTCATGATAAATTTAAGTTCAATTTAATCATATTACTTAAGAACTCCCACTTAGATAGACATCCCTCTAATCCTCTAAGTGATCACGTGATCCAAATCAACTAAACCATAACCGATCATCACGTGAAATGGAGTAGTTTTCAATGGTGAACATCACTATGTTGATCATATGTACTATATGATTCACGCTCGACCTTTCGGTCTTAGTGTTCCGAGGCCATATCTGCATATGCTAGGCTCGTCAAGTTTAACCGAGTATTCTGCGTGTGCAAAACTGGCTTGCACCCGTTGTAGATGGACGTAGAGCTTATCACACCCGATCATCACGTGGTGTCTGGGCACGACGAACTTTGGCAATGGTGCATACTCAGGGAGAACACTTTTATCTTGAAATTTAGTGAGAGATCATCTTATAATGCTACCGTCAATCAAAGCAAGATAAGATGCATAAAAGATAAACATCACATGCAATCAATATAAGTGATATGATATGGCCATCATCATCTTGTGCTTGTGATCTCCATCTCCGAAGCAACGTCATGATTACCATCGTCACCGGCGCAACACCTTGATCTCCATCGTAGCATCGTTGTCGTCTCGCCAATCTTATGCTTCTACGACTATCGCTACCGCTTAGTGATAAAGTAAAGCATTACAGGGCGATTGCATTGCATACAATAAAGCGACAACCATATGGCTCCTGCCAGTTGCCGATAACTCGGTTACAAAACATGATCATCTCATACAATAAAATTTAGCATCATGTCTTGACCATATCACATCACAACATGCCCTGCAAAAAACAAGTTAGACGTCCTCTACTTTGTTGTTGCAAATTTTACGTGGCTGCTACGGGCTTAAGCAAGAACCAATCTTACCTACGCATCAAAACCACAACGATAGTTTGTCAAGTTGGTGCTGTTTTCACCTTCGCAAGGACCGGGCGTAGCCACACTCGGTTCAACTAAAGTTGGAGAAACTGACACCCTCCAGCCACCTGTGTGCAAAGCACGTCGATAGAACTAGTCTCGCGTAAGCGTACGCGTAATGTCGGTCCGGGCCGCTTCATCCAACAATACCGCCGAACCAAAGTATGACATGCTGGTAAGCAGTATGACTTATATCGCCCATAACTCACTTGTGTTCTACTCGTGCATATAACATCAACACATAAAACCTAGGCTCGAATGCCACTGTTGGGGAACATAGTAATTTCAAAAAATTTCCTACGCACACGCAAGATCATGGTGATGCATAGCAACGACAAGGGAGAGTATCGTCTACGTACCCTCATAGACCGATAGCGGAAGCGTTATGACAACACGGTTGATGTAGTCGTACTGTTGGGGAACGTAGCAGAAATTCAAAATTTTCCTACGTATCACCAAGATCTATCTATGGAGAAACCAGCAACGAGGGGAAGGAGAGTGCATCTACATACCCTTGTAGATCGCTAAGCAGAAGCGTTCAAGTGAACGGGGTTGATGGAGTCGTACTCGTCGTGATTCAAATCACCGATGATCAAGTGCCGAACGCACGGCACCTCCGCGTTCAACACACGTACAGCCCGGAGACGTCTCCCATGCCTTGATCCAGCAAGGGGAGAGGGAGAGGTTGATGAAGATCCAGCAACACGACGGCGTGGTGGTGGATGCAGGGCGTCACAGTAGCAGGGCTTCGCCTATACTACGAGAGAGAGAGACGTAACGGGGAGAGAGGGAGGCGCCAGGGGCTTAGATTGGTTTGCTCCTCCTTTTTCCCCACTATATATAGGGCCAAGGGAGAGGGGGAGGCGCAGCCCTTGCCCCTTCCTCCAAGGAAGGGTGCGGCCAAGGGTGGGGAGGAGTCCATCCTCCCCAAGGCACCTCGGAGGTGCCTTCCCCTTTTAGGACTCTCCTCTTTTTCCCATCTCTTGGCGCATGGGCCTCTTGGGGCTGGTGCCCTTGGCCCATATAGGCCAAGGCACACCCCCTACAGCCCATGTGGCCCCCCGGGGCAGGTGGCCCCACCCGGTGGACCCCCAGGACCCTTCCGGTGGTCCCGGTACAATACCGATAACCCCGAAACTTGTCCCGATGGCCGAAACAGCACTTCCTATATATAATTCTTTACCTCCGGACCATTCCGGAACTCCTCGTGACGTCCGGGATCTCATCTGGGACTCCGAACAACATTCGGTTTACTGCATACACATATCTTCATAACCCTAGCGTCACCGAACCTTAAGTGTGTAGACCCTACGGGTTCGGGAGGCATGCAGACATGACCGAGACGTTCTCCGGTCAATAACCAACAGCGGGATCTGGATACCCATGATGGCTCCTACATGTTCCACGATGATCTCATCGGATGAACCACGATGTCAAGGACTTAATCAATCCCGTATACAATTCCCTTTGTCTAGCGGTATGTTACTTGCCCGAGATTCGATCGTCGGTATCCTTATACCTTGTTCAATCTCGTTACCGGCAAGTCTCTTTACTCGTTCCGTAACACATCATCCCGTGATCAACTCCTTGGTCACATTGCGCATATGATGATGTCCTACCGAGTGGGCCCAGAGATACCTCTCCGCTTACACGGAGTGACAAATCCCAGTCTCGATTCGTGCCAACCCAACAGACACTTTCGGAGATACCTGTAATGCACCTTTATAGTCACCCAGTTACGTTGTGACGTTTGATACACCCAAAGCACTCCTACGGTATCCGGGAGTTGCACAATCTCATGGTCTAAGGAAATGATACTTGACATTAGAAAAGCTTCAGCATACGAACTGTACGATCTTTGTGCTAGGCTTAGGATTGGGTCTTGTCCATCACATCATTCTCCTAATGATGTGATCCCATTATCAACGACATCCAATGTCCATGGTTAGGAAACCGTAACCATCTATTGATCAACGAGCTAGTTAACTAGAGGCTTACTAGGGACATATTATGGTCTATGTATTCACACGTGTATTACGATTTCCGGATAATACAGTTATAGCATGAATAAAGACAATTATCATGAACAAGGAAATATAATAATAACTATTTTATTATTGCCTCTAGGGCATATTTCCAACAGTCTCCCACTTGCACTAGAGTCAATAATCTAGTTCACATCGCCATGTGATTAACACTCACAGGTCACATCGCCATGTGACTAACACCCAAGAGTTTACTAGAGTTAGTAGTCTAGTTCACATCACTATGTGATCAACACTCAATGAGTTTTAGGTTTGATCATGTTTCTTGTGAGAGAGGTTTTAGTCAACGGGTCCGAACCTTTCAGATCCGTGTGTGCTTTACAAATCTCTATGTCATCTCCTAGATGTAGCTACCATGCTCTATTTGGAGCTATTCCAAATAACTGTTCTACTTGGAGCTATTCTAAATTGTTGCTCCATTATATGCATCCGGTATCTCTACTCAGAGCTATCCAGATAGGTGTTAAGCTTGCATCGACGTAACTCTTTACGACGAACTCTTTTACCACCTCCATAATCGAGAAAATTCCTTAGTCCACTAGTTATTAAGGACAACTTTGACCGCTGTCCCGTGATCCATTCTTGGATCACTCTTGTACCCCTTGACTGACTCATGGCAAGGCACACTTCAGGTGCGGTACACAGCATAGCATACTGTAGAACCTATGTCTTAAGCATAGGGGACGACCTTCGTCCTTTCTCTCTATTCTACCGCGGTCGAGCTTTAAGTCTTAACTTCATACCTTACAACTCAGGCAAGAACTCCTTCTTTGACTGATCCATCTTGAACACCTTCAAAATCACGTCAAGGCATGTGCTCATTTGAAAGTACTATTAAGCGTTTTGATCTATCCTTATAGATCTTGATGCTCAATGCTCAAGTAGCTTAATCCAGGCTTTCCATTGAAAAACACTTTCCCAATAACCCTATATGCTTTCCAGAAATTCTACGTCATTTCTAATCAACAATATGTCAACATATACTTTATCAGAAATTCTATATAACTCCCACTCACTTCTTTGGAAATACAAGTTTCTCATAAACTTTGTATAAACCCAAAATCTTTGATCATCTCATCAAAGTGTACATTCCAACTCCGAGATGCTCACTCCAGTCCTCAGAAGGATTGCTGGAGCTTTGCATCCTTATTAGCATCTTTTCAGGATTGACAAAACCTTTCGGTTGTATCACATACAACCTTTCCTCAAGAAAATCGTCGAGGAAACAGTGTTTTTTGACAACCTATCTGCAAGATTTCATAAATAATGCAGTAATCGCTAATATAATTCCAACAGATTCTTAGCATCGCTACGAGTGAGAAAGTCTCATCGTAGTCAACTCTTTGAACTTGTCAGAAAACATCTTAATGACAAGTCGAGCTTTCTTAATGGTGACATTTACCATCATTGTCCGTCTTCCTTTTAAAATCCATCTGTAATCAACAGCCTTACGACCATCAAGTAGTTCTTCCAAAGTCTACACTTTGTTTTCGTATATGGATCCTCTCTCGGATTATATGGCCTCAAGCCATTTATCGGAATCTAGGCCCACCATCGCTTCTCCATAGCTCGTAGTTTTATTGTTGTCTAGCAACATGACTTCCAAGACAGGATTACATACCACTCTGAAGTAGTACGCATCCTTGTCATCATACGAGGTTTGGGAGTGACTTGATCTGAAGTTTCATGATCACTATCATAAGCTTCCACTTCAATTGGTGTAGGTGCCACAGGAACAACTTCCTGTGCCCTGGCACACACTAGTTGAAGAGACGATTCAATAACCTCATCAAGTCTCCACCATCCTCCCACTCAATTCTTTCGAGAGAAACTTTTCCTCAAGAAAGGACCTGATTCTAGAAACAATCCCTTATTGCTTTCGAATCTGAGACAGGAGGTATACCCAACTGTTTTGGGTGTCCTATGAAGATGCATTTATCCGCTCTGGGTTCGAGCTTATCATCCTGAAACTTTTTCACATAAGCGTCGCAGCCCCAAACTTTTAAGAAATGACATCTTAGGTTTCTCTAAACCATAGTTCATACGGTGTCATATCATCGGAATTACGTGGTGCCCTATTTAAAGTGAATGTGGTTGTCTCTAATGCCTAACCCATAAACTATCGTGGTAATTTGATAAGAGACATCATGGTATGCATCATATCTAATAGGGTGCAGTTATGATGTTCGGACACACCATCACACTATGGTGTTCCAGGCTGTATTAGTTGTGAAACAATTTCCACAATGTCTTAATGTTGTGCCAAACTCGTAATTCAGATATTCATCTCTATGATCATATCATAGATATTTTATCCTCTTGTCACGACGATCTTTCAACTTCACCCTGAAATTACTTGAACCTTTCAATAATTCAGACTCGTGATTCATCAAGTAAATATACTCAACATCTACTCAAATTATCTGTGAAGTAAAACATAAGGATATCCACTACATGCCTCAGCACTCATTGGACTGCACACATCAAAATGTATTACTTCCAACAAGTTGCTTTCTAGTTCCATTTTACTGAAAAATGAGGCTTTCAGTCATCTTGCCCATGTGGTATGATTTGCATGTCTTAAGTGATTCAAAATCAAGCGAGTTCAAACGGTCCATTTGCATGGAGTTTCTTCATGCATATACACCAATAGACATGGTTCGCATGTCTCAAACTTTTCAAAAATGAGTGAGCCCAAAGATCCATCAACATGGAGCTTCTTCATGCGTTTTATACCGATATGGCTTACGTGGCTGTGCCACAAGTAGGTGGTACTATCATTACTATCTTTTGGCATGAACATGTGTATTACTACGATCGAGATTCAATAAACCATTCATTTTAGGTGTAAGACCATTGAAGGTATTATTCAAATAAACAGAGTAACCATTATTCTCCTTAAATGAATAACCGTATTGCGATAGACATAATCCAATCATGTCTATGCTCAACGCAAACACCAATCACGATGGTAGAGGGAGCGTGCGATGCTTGATCATATCAACATTGAGAACACTTCCAACACATATCGTCAGCTCACCTTTAGCTAGTCTCCGTTTATTCCGTAGCTTTTTATTTTGAGTTACTAACATTTAGTAACCGAACCGGTATCTAATACCCTGGTGCTACTAGGAGTACTAGTAAAAGGACACATTAACATAATGTATATCCAATATACTTCTATCGACCTTGCCAGCCTTCTAATCTACCAAGTATCTAGGGTAATTCTGCTCCAGTGGCTGTTCCCTTTATCACAGAAGCACTTAGTCTCGGGTTTGGGTTCAACCTTGGGTTTCTTCTCTAGAGCAGCAGCTGAATTGCCGTTTCACGAAGTATCCCTTCTTGCCCTTGCCCTTCTTGAAACTAGAGGTTTCACAAACCATCAACAATTGATGCTCCTTCTTGATTTCTACTTTTGTTGTGTCTAACATCGCGAATATCTCAAGGATCATCATATATGTCCCTGATATATCATAGTTCATCACGCAGCTCAAGCAGCTTGGTGGTAATGACTTCGGAGAAACATCACTATCTCATCTGGAAGATTAACTCCCACTTGATTCAAGTGATTGTTGTACTCAGACAATCTCAGCACAAGCTCAACAATTGAGCTTTTCTCCTTAGTTTGCAAGTTAAGAAAATCGTCGGAGGTCTTATACCTCTTGACGTGGGCACGAGCCTGTAATTCCAATTTCAGCCCTCAAAACATCTCATATGTTTCGTGACGTTTCAAAACGTCTTTGGTGCCTCAACTCTAAACCGTTTAACTGAACTATCACGTAGTTATCAAAACGTGTATGTCAGATGTTTGCAACATCCACAGACAACGTTCGAGGTTCAGCACACTGAGCGGTGCATTAAGGACATCAGCCTTCTATGAAGCAATGAGGACAATCCTCAGTCTACGGACCTAGTCCGCATAATTGCTACTATCAACTTTCAACTAATTTTTCTCTAGGAACATATCTAAACAGTAGAACTGAAACGCGAGCTACGACATAATTTGCAAAATCCTTTTTGACTATGTTCAGGATAATTAAGTTCATCGTATGAACTCCCACTTAGATAGACATCCCTCTAGTCATCTAAGCGATTACATGATCCGAGTGAACTAGGCCGTGTCCGATTAACACGTGAGACGGACTAGTCAACGTCGGTGAACATCTTCATGTTGATCATATCTTCTATATGACTCATGCTCGACCTTTCGGTCTCTGTGTTCCGAGGCCATGTCTTCACATGCTAGGCTCGTCAAGTTAACCCTAAGTGTTTTTGCATGTGTAAATCTTTCTTACACCCGTTGTATGTGAATGAAAGGATCTATCACACCCGATTAACACGTGATGCTTCGAAGCGACGAACTGTAGCAACGGTGCACAGTTAGGGGAGAACACTTCTTGAAATTTTAATGAGGGATCATCTTATTTACTACCGTCGTACTAAGCAAATAAGATGTATAAATATGATAAACATCATATGCAATCAAATAATAGTGACATGATATGGCCAATATCATATAGCTCCTTTGATCTCCATCTTGGGGCTCCATGATCATCTTGTCACCGGTATGACACCATGATCTCCATCATCGTGTCTTATTGAAGTTGTCTCGTCATCGACATGCAAGTCATGATTCCCTTGACAAGAACATGATCAATCTCATACATTACATATAACATTCATCACATCCTTTTGGCCATATCACATCACATAGCATACCCTGCAAAAACAATTTAGACGTCCTCTAATTGTTGTTTGCATGTTTTACGTGGCTGCTATGGGTTTCTAGCAAGAACGGTTCTTACCTACGCAAAGACCACAACGTGATATGCCAATTGCTATTTACCCTTCATAAGGACCCTTTTCATCGAATCCGATCCGACTAAAGTAGGAGAGACAGACACCCGCTAGCCACCTTATGCAACTAGTGCATGTCAGTCGGTGGAACCTGTCTCACATAAGAGTACGTGTAAGGTTGGTCCGGGCCGCTTCATCCCACGATGCCACCGAATCAAGATAAGACTAGTAACGGCAAGCATATTGAACAAAATCAACGCCCACAACTTCTTTGTGTTCTACTCGTGCATAGAATCTACGCAATAGACCTAGCTCATGATGCCACTGTTGGGGAACGTAGCAGAAATTCAAAATTTTCCTACGTATCACCAAGATCTATCTATGGAGAAACCAGCAATGAGGGGAAGGAGAGTGCATCTACATACCCTTGTAGATCGCTAAGCGGAAGCGTTCAAGTGAACGGGGTTGATGGAGTCGTACTCGTCGTGATTCAAATCACCGATGATCAAGTGCCGAACGCACGGCACCTCCGCGTTCAACACACGTACAGCCTGGAGACGTCTCCCATGCCTTGATCCAGCAAGGGGAGAGGGAGAGGTTGATGAAGATCCAGCAACACGACGGCGTGGTGGTGGATGCAGGGCGTCACAGTAGCAGGGCTTCGCCTATACTACGAGAGAGAGACGTAACGGGGAGAGAGGGAGGCGCCAGGGGCTTAGATTGGTTTGCTCCTCCTTTTTCCCCACTATATATAGGGCCAAGGGAGAGGGGGGGGGCGCAGCCCTTGCCCCTTCCTCCAAGGAAGGGTGCGGCCAAGGGTGGGGAGGAGTCCATCCTCCCCAAGGCACCTCGGAGGTGCCTTCCCCTTTTAGGACTCTCCTCTTTTTCCATCTCTTGGCGCATGGGCCTCTTGGGGCTGGTGCCCTTGGCCCATATAGGCCAAGGCACACCCCCTACAGCCCATGTGGCCCCCCGGGGCAGGTGGCCCCACCCGGTGGACCCCCGGGACCCTTCCGGTGGTCCCGGTACAATACCGATAACCCCGAAACTTGTGCCGATGGCCGAAACAGCACTTCCTATATATAATTCTTTACCTCCGGACCATTCCGGAACTCCTCGTGACGTCCGGGATCTCATCCGGGACTCCTAACAACATTCGGTTTACTGCATACACATATCTTCATAACCCTAGCGTCACCGAACCTTAAGTGTGTAGACCCTACGGGTTCGGGAGACATGCAGACATGACCGAGACGTTCTCCGGTCAATAACCAACAGCGGGATCTGGATACCCATGATGGCTCCTACATGTTCCACGTGATCTCATCGGATGAACCACGATGTCAAGGACTTAATCAATCCCGTATACAATTCCCTTTGTCTAGCGGTATGTTACTTGCCCGAGATTCGATCGTCGGTATCCTTATACCTTGTTCAATCTCGTTACCGGCAAGTCTCTTTACTCGTTCCGTAACACATCATCCCGTGATCAACTCCTTGGTCACATTGCGCATATGATGATGTCCTACCGAGTGGGCCCAGAGATACCTCTCCGCTTACACGGAGTGATAAATCCCAGTCTCGATTCGTGCCAACCCAACAGACACTTTCGGAGATACCTGTAATGCACCTTTATAGTCACCCAGTTACGTTGTGACGTTTGATACACCCAAAGCACTCCTACGGTATCCGGGAGTTGCACAATCTCATGGTCTAAGGAAATGATACTTGACATTAGAAAAGCTTCAGCATACGAACTGTACGATCTTTGTGCTAGGCTTAGGATTGGGTCTTGTCCATCACATCATTCTCCTAATGATGTGATCCCGTTATCAACGACATCCAATGTCCATGGTTAGGAAACCGTAACCATCTATTGATCAACGAGCTAGTCAACTAGAGGCTTACTAGGGACATATTATGGTCTATGTATTCACACGTGTATTACGATTTCCGGATAATACAGTTATAGCATGAATAAAGACAATTATCATGAACAAGGAAATATAATAATAACTAATTTATTATTGCCTCTAGGGCATATTTCCAACACGTACGTCTTCACGGCCCGACCGATCAAGCACCGAAACTACCGCGCCTCCGAGTTCTAGCACACGTTCAGCTCGATGACGATCCCCGGACTCCGATCCAGCAAAGTGTCGGGGATGAGTTCCGTCAGCACGACGGCATGGTGACGATGTTGATGTTCTACCGTTGCAGGGCTTCGCCTAAGCGCCGCTACAATATTATCGAGGATTATGGTGGAGGGGGGCACCGCACACGGCTAAGAGAACGATCACGAAGATCAACTTGTGTGTCTATGGGGTGCCCCCTGCCCCCGTATATAAAGGAGTGGAGGAGGGGAGGGCCGGCCCTCTCTATGGCGCGCCCTAGGGGAGTCCTACTCCCAACGGTAGTAGGATTCCCCCTTTCCTAGTACAACTAGGAGTCCTTCCAAGTAGTAGGAGTAGGAGACAAGGAAGGGGAAGAGGGAAGAGAAGGAAGGAGGGGGCGCCGCCCCTCCCCCTAGTCCAATTCGAACTAGTCAATGGGGGGGGGGCGGTCTGCCTCTCCCTCTCCCCTAAAGCCCAATAAGGTCCATATACGTCTTCCCCCGTATTCCCGTAACTCTCCGGTACTCTGAAAAATACCCGAATCACTCGGAACCTTTCCGATGGCCAAATATAGTCGTCCAATATATCGATCTTTACGTCTCGACCATTTCGAGACTCCTCGTCATGTCCCCGATCTCATCCGGGACTCCGAACTCCTTCAGTACATCAAAACTCATAAACTCATAATATAACTGTCATCGAAACCTTAAGCGTGCGGACGCTACGAGTTCGAGAACAATGTAGACATGACCGAGACATGTCTCCGGTCAATAACCAATAGCGGAACCTGGATGCTCATATTGGCTCCCACATATTCTACGAAGATCTTTATCGGTCAGACCGCATAACAACATACGTTGTTCCCTTTGTCATCGGTATGTTACTTGTCCGAGATTCGATCGTCGGTATCTCAATACCTAGTTCAATCTCGTTACCGGCAAGTCTCTTTACTCGTTCCGTCATACATCATCTCGCAACTAACTCATTAGTTGTATTGCTTGCAAGGCTTAAGTGATGTGCATTACCGAGAGGGCCCAAAGATACCTCTCCGACAATCGGAGTGACAAATCATAATCTCGAAGTACGCCAACCCAACATGTACCTTTGGAGACACCTGTAAAGCACCTTTATAATCACCCAGTTACGTTGTGACGTTTGGTAGCACACAAAGTGTTCCTCTGGCAAACGGGAGTTGCATAATCTCATAGTCATAGGAACATGTATAAGTCATGAAGAAAGCAATAGCAACATACTAAACGATCGGGTGCTAAGCTAATGGAATGGGTCATGTCAATCACATTATTCTCCTAATGATGTGATCCCGTTAATCAAATGACAACACATGTCTATGGTTAGGAAACATAACCATCTTCGATCAATGAGCTAGTCAAGTAGAGGCATACTAGTGACGTTTAGTTTGTCTATGTATTCACACAAGTATTATGTTTCTGTTTAATACAATTCTAGCATGAATAATAAACATTTATCATGAAATAAAGAAATAAATAATAACTTTATTATTGCCTCTAGGGCATATTTCCTTCACCTGGAAGAAATGGTCGTAAATCTACAACCATTTGAGACCAATTGGTCAGAAGTTGTTCAGAGGGCTCCAAACCCTAAACGATAACGACCATTTGGTCAGAAGGTCGTAATTTCATTACACGAAATGGTTGTAAAGTAGACAACACTGGTCCGCTACCTTATTTCTAGCTGATCACGACCAATATAGATGGTCATAACCTTGTAAATTGTCGTGGATTGCTATGACTAGGCGTCACCTCATCAGTTTTGCCTATGTGTCATGTCCATGTGTCAATTTTTGCCCTAGGTTGTGAAGCAACCTATATTTCTATTATTCCCAAAATTCCCAAAAAATTATCATAAATTCTTTGGACATATCTTCGTAAAATATGTCAAAAACCTTCATTGCCTAGTTCAAAAATAATTCAACAATATTCATTTTCCTTTTATGTTTAGAACAATAAGTTGTTAAGGAAGTGCTATTTATATATTCTTGATTGCCATGAAAAATTTTGGGCACTCTTTCCTATCCAAATCTTGGCCTCATGAAAAAATTAAGCTCGATTTGCCTAGTAAATATTCCTCAGCAAATTTGCAAATTTTTTGTTCAGTTAGAAGCTTTGTGTAGGAAGTACTAGCTATGCATATCCTGATGAGTTGCATTTTTGCCACATCTTCTATATGCCCATATCATAGCTCTCCACAAAATTTTAGCCCCATCTAATAATCCATAAGAGCTCACCATCAAATCTTTGTTTCTGGTAATATTTTCAGTATGTGAAGCAACTATATTCTATATTGCTTTATCATTGCTGAAAATTTACCAGGACATGACCCTGACCATAGAACCTCCTCCACAAAATTCTAGCTCATCTAGTTTAACCATTTTCCCTCAACATTTTCCCCAATTTTCTGTTCAGTGGACAGCATTAAGAAGGAAGTACCATTTTTATATATCCAAATGGCATGAAATTTATTTAGTGCCTTCATATGTGCAAATTATAACCCTCCTCCAAATTTCAGCTCAATCAAATCATCTATGTTAGCCCATTCAATTTCTATTTTATGGCCAGATGGCACATTGCAAAGCAAGTGTTATCTAGACCCCTCCTATTACCCTCAAACTTTTTGGGCATTCTTCCATACCCAAATAATTGCCACATGATAATATTTAGCTCCATTTCCCTAGTAAATCTTCCTCAACAAAATTCCAAAGTTTCAATCCAGAGAGAAGCTTTGTGATGTAAGTACTAGCTAGGCTTATCCAAATGATCTTATATTTTTCAAAATCTTCCATATGCTCAAATAATCACTCTCCACAAAATTATAGCTCTATTAAACAAACCATGTGAGCTCATCATCCAATCATTTATTCTTGTCATATTTTAGTTTGTGAAGCAACTATACTATGTAACTTACCTACACTAAATATGAGCTCATTTCATTATCCAACTTCTCTCACTAATTTTTGCAAGTTTTTATCTAGAGAAGAGCATTGTGAAGAAAGTACCACTTTGGCATGTCCAAATGGTATCAATTTTTTACAATGCTTTCCTATGCCCAAATAACCACCCTCCACCAAATTTTAGCTCAATCCATTCATTATTTTGAGCCCAGCTTCAACATTCATATTTCTGTACAGTGTGGTACTTTGCAAAGGAAGTGCCACCTAGGCTCCTCTATTTGAGCTGAAAATTTGTGAAGACAGTCTTCTTAGTAGATGATCATCCTCAACCAAAACTCACACCCATTGGCCATGAGCATTCCCCGTACTGCTAATCAAACACTTGGCTGCTAATTCATGTTTGAGCATAGTTCGGTCTCCTTGTGAGATTCTTCTGTTGTCATTTTCGTCCTAGCACCTACCTAGGGAGTTCCCAACCCACTAGACATGCCTAGGCCACCCAGAACGCATGGCAACGCCATGATCACGCGGTGACCACGCGGCGGGCATGCGAGTTTACATGCTCTGGAGTTCGGGCCCTCTTCCACCGTCCGAACCTCGATGTATCGCCAGCAAACCATGTATTTCTGATTAAATGTATACTTATGTAACTAGAAATGATTTTTGGAAAAAATAATGACCAAACTATAAGGCAGCTGAAGTTCAAATTTGACCCGTTTACTACTAAATCGGCGAAAATTTGTCTTTTTCGCGAGAGGTGGATCAAAACTTTTTACACCCAACCATTTTGTCAATTGTGTATTAAATATAGCCTTATATTTTTAAAAATTTATTTTGTACAATTTTGCAACAAATATATGGTAGGTCCTTCACAAAAAATCTCATTTTGGGCACTCGAAAAATGGAAAATGTATTTTTCGTCGAGAGAAAATGAAAACTTCCTTAAGGAACATTGCTTGCCATTCCAAGATGCACCCTTGTGCATAATATGACATCATTTGAACAAACTATGCCATGAATGTGGCCATAAGATTGATCATTTGGCTTGAAAGCCATGAATCTTCACACATGATAGCTCGTTTATGAGAACACTCTTTAAAAAGAATTCTCGTATTACAAGTTTATTATTTTTCCTGGTAGCTTGGTGATACGTCTCTGTTGCATCTATAAATTTTTATTGTTCCATGCCAATATTCTACAACTTTTACGTACTTTTGGCAACTTTTTATACTATTTTTGGGACTAACATATTGATTCAGTGCCCAGCTCCTGTTTGTTTCATGTTTTTTTGTTTCATAGAAAATCCATATCAAACGGAGTCCAAACGGGATAAAAACGGATGGAGAATATTTTTGGAATATTTATGAATTTTGGGAAGAATCAATGCGAGACGATGCTCGAGGGGCCCACGAGGCAGCGGGGCGCGCCCGTGACCCTCGTGGACACCCCGTAAGGCGGCTGTTGCCCTTCTTTCGCCGCAAGAAAGCTAATATCACTACAAGAAATCTGTTAATACATGATGGATCTTGTTCGTCACGGACAAGTAAAAAACTGTCATCGGTGCCCATACATGACGGATATGAAAACCGTCATGTATATCGCGTCATAATTTCACATCGTACCTTCCTTGACGGTTCTTGACCGTCATGGATCTGCCCCAAGCCCGCCCAGGCCCAAACCATTGTGACGGAACAATCCGTCATGGACTAATGCCACGTAGGATTTTGGTTGACCAACATGGCTGCCTACGTGGATACTACTTTTCGTCATAGAATCCGTCATGGATTTAGGTACAGTATAAATTTGGTCGAGCCCATTAGCTCATTCATTTTGGCCTAATTTTCACCCAGTACATTTTTAGCATAATGCATCACACAAATGCCAACTTTTACCCAAGAAGAAGTATTTGCAAAGTGTCAAACATTACACAGTTCATTGAGTATGTAGCCAATTGTATGTATCTACAGCATAGCAGTTTATTCCTCCAAAATCATCTATGAAATGATAACTTACAACATTGACTAACAAAATATATCACATCAAGGTTAGGAACCAGTACAATCCATTTTACATCAACAGAACATATAAACTATTAAGACTCTTATTCAAGGTCTTGTCCACGGCCCTCCTGTGCAATTATCATGTCGTGGCTGATTGTGATAGGCAACACCAAGTAGCTCGTTATCCAATCTCACCTAGCATATTTATATTACAAGAATATTAGATATTTGAAGATATGAATAGATAGTAGACATAAAAGAATTACAAGAAAGATAAAAATAAATTACATGTTGTGTAAGATTCTTAAATGTTTATGCTGCAAGTACATCTCAAAGGGCTGACCAATAGTAAAAATACTTGCTGCTGACTTGACCAACATAGTGCTATTATTTATAATAGGAAACGATAATGAAATGAAATGAACCAGAATATATGTATACAATATGACAACAATAGGAACAGGGCTTGCACATGTGTAGCAAACCTCATCAGCTTGCATGAGAACTACAAACTTAGTCTATACATGGCTTAAAAATTATTTCACGGTTATTAAGGTACATGCCAAATCGGTAATGTATCGAAGCAATGCAAGTTTATTAAGGTACAAGCCAAAGTTTGAAGTTCCTTTTCTTTATTGGTTCATCTTGTACAGATTGTATTTTAGATATGCTCAGTCTAGGGGAACCAAAAAGGTATCACCATGAAACAAAAAACACTGCTTAACTATAAAATCGTAGCACATATCCTCCAACAATTTTATATTTAACATCTTTAGTGCAAATCAGAAGCATGTTTATGTTTCTTGTGATCTTAATTAATGTAACAACACACATATACATAATAGTAAAAAGTCACCTTAGTTTACGCAATCTAGAATACTTCATGCACACAATTGACAAGTATGACATGGGAACTCAGGGGGCTTACATGTACAACATGGAGTAGCAATCACTAAGCTGTTTTGGTGGAATTGCATAAGGAAAGGGTTTTTTTCAAACATCTCAGCAAACTTGTGAAAGGCACACCTACAGTAGGAATGTTTCAACATCTCCACCTATGGGGCAGCAAGTTGTGTAACAAGAAATCAGAGAAAGAGAGTCAAATCATAGTGAAATCCAAGGCATAAGCAAGAAGATAAATTGGATTGTTTTATATCAAATCAAGGCCTAGAAATGTGCAGAGATATTCAGTGGTGGACATTGTGAAGACCATACTTATTTTTTCTCTACATTTACAAAATGAATAATCTGATCTTGTTAGTTACTTGTCAAGCATATCCTAGTTTGAATTTTCTTGGAAACGTTCTAAAAAAGGAGCCTCTGCTTTCTGTGTATACGTGCAAAAACAATATATTACCCATGAGCCTCTGCATTAAAAAACCAAGTTAACCAGCATGAGAACAAATCTAGATAATAACAAAGATATATCAACTGGGTATGCTAAATAGGACTTAAGAGGACAAATCTTCAAGCACTACACTTATCTAACTCTGCACCAGTTTCCATTATAAATAAATAAATAAATTAGATTGTCCGATGGAGGCATCTAGTACGTAATATCCTGAACATGGTGACAGAGAAGAAGTGTAGTTAACAAACAGTCTACTCTTGGTCAATCGATTCAGTGAGATTAATGAATTACTTTCCCTGTAGAAACAATAAAAATCAAAGGAACCAACAGGAGCATATCATGGGCATTTACTTATTAAATAAACTAATAGTTGCTTAAATAAGTAACAGATCTCACAAATTGTACACTGCTAGTGCTCACAAGGTGACAGAAGAAAATCAAAATGGCCACGTTTTCTTCAGCAGATGCTAGTCTAGGTTTGGATGTGACTTGCGAGTATCAGGAAACAAAGGGGCCATGTTTTCTTCATTAGATTCAGTCTAAGAAAATTTGAGAACGCCTGGAGAACTATGCTACAACAGAGCATCAATCACTTGGAAAGTAAAGAAAACAGAGTGAGAGGGTTGACCTTCTTATTCTGTGGTGAATCATGGTGAGCGGGGCAGATGACCTCACTGTCGAGCTCGTCCAGCTCATGGGGCTATGAGGCAGAGAGCTCCTGCTGATCTGAATGGAAAAGTCGATTGGAATGGGACAGAGAGAGAATGAAGAAATGAAGGAGAGAGGAGACGAGGGAGAGAAGTAGGGAGGGACCCTGTGAGGTGCGTCGGCGGCAGCGGCGAGGTTGAGCTCGGGCCTCCCGCAGTTCTCGGTCATCTTCCTCTCCTCGTCCAGCGCTTGCTGCTACGAATCTCCATATGGCGAGGGCAGCTGCATGACCTGGGAGACGGATAAGAGAGGCCCCTGCCGCAGATCCATGGCCCTGGTCATTGGTTGTGAGCAGCAGAGGCGTGCGGCAGCGGCCAGGGTTGGCCGCCGCTTCCATTGGGCCGCTGCAGCCGCCGTCGCCATGGATCTCAGGCCGCTGTAGCCGCCGTCGCCATGGATCTCGGGCCGCTATTACTAGGTGGAGGCAGGGAGGTGGATGCAGAGGATAGGGACGATCATAGGAGAGGCGTGGTGGCGGCGTATGGAGGAAGGAGAGTGGGGATATGAGTGCGTTAGGTTTAGGTTTATATACAGGAAAGGTTTAGGGCTTTAGGTGGGCTTTTGGTGGGCTTGCGGGGTTGTACTGGGATTTTCATGACGATTTCTAAAATTGTCACCGGAAATCCGTCACACATTAACAGGTTTCTTGTAGTGTATCCAGAAAAAAAAATTCATGTTCAAAGTTTCAATCCAATGGGAGTTACGGATCTCCAGGAATATAAGAAACGGTGAAAGGGCAGAATCAGGAGCACAGAAACAGAGAGAGACAGAGAGACAGATCCAATCTCGGAGGGTCTCTCGCCACTCCCACGCCATGGAGACCATGGACCAGAGGGGAAACCCTTCTCCCATCTAGGGAGAAGGTCAAGGAAGAAGAAGAAGAAGAAGGGGGGCTCTCTCCCCCTTGCTGCCGGTGGCGCCGGAACGCCGCCGGGGCCATCATCATCACCGTGATCTACACCAACACCTCCGTCATCTTCACCGACATCTCCATCACCTTCCCCCATCTATCTACAGTGGTCCACTCTAATGCAACCCGCTGTACCCTCTACTTGAACATGGTGCTTTATGCTTCATATTAGTATCCAATGATGTGTTGCCATCCTATGATGTCTGAGTAGATTTTCGTTGTCCTTCCGGTAATTGATGAATTGCTATGATTGGATTAATTTGCTTGTGGTTATGTTGCTATCCTTTGGTGCCCATCATATGAGCGCGCGCGTGGATCACACCATAGGGTTAGTTGTATGTTGATAGGACTATGTATTTTAGGGCAAGAGTGACAGAAGCTTGAACCTAGCATAGAAATTGATGCATACGGGATTGAAGGGGGACCAATATACCTTAATGCTATGGTTGGGTTTTACCTTCATGAACATTAGTAGTTGCGGAAGCTTGCTAATAGTTCCAATCATAAGTGCATAGAATTCCAAGTCAGGGATGACATGCTAGCAGTGGCCTCTCCCACATAAAACCTGCTATCGGTCTAGTAAGGTAGTCAATTGCTTAGGGACAATTTCGCAAATCCTACCACCACTTTCCCACACTCGCTATACTAACTTTATTTCTTCTTTATTAAATAGCCCCTAGTTTATATTTACGTGCTCTTTATATTCTTGCAAATCTATCCAACAACACCTATAGTGTACTTCTAGTTTCATACTTGTTTTAGGTAAAGCGGACGTTAAGCGTGCGTAGAGTTGTTTCGGTGGTCGATAGAACTTGAGGGAATATTTTTTCTACCTTTAGCTCCTCGTTGGGTACGACACTCTTACTTATCGAAAGAGGCTACAATTGATCGCCTATACTTGTGGGTTATCAAGACCTTTTTCTGGCGCTGTTGCCGGGGAGTTATAGCATGGGGTGAATATTCACACGTGTGCTTGTTTCCTTTATCACTAAGTAAATTTTATTTGCTATTATAAGTTGTTCTCTATCTTTAGTCATGGATAAGGAACACGAAATACCAAAAAAATTAGGTGTACTTACTACTCATGGAGATGGGGCACGTCCTAAAACCCTTGATACTCATTATGTGAAAGATATTATGTACTACTTTGATAATCCTGAGAAAACCCCATTCAACCTTATAATGGGAGTAACGTTGGATCAACGTGAATACTTTAGGGATTATCACTTGACTCAAAAATGGAAACTACTATGGGATCAAATTCATAAGTTGCATTGGTATGCTCGGGAACTGTGCTTGAGATATGATTATACTTGTTGCTCTAGGATGAAGGCTCCACACCTTCCCTTTTCATGCGAATTTAATGATAATAAAACCTTAGCTTATTATGCTAATGGTATATATGAGTACCATGATGTGGAACAAATAGAAGAATTCGTTGCTTTTATGGGTGCTTATGAAATTGAATCTTTGTTTAAAGTGTGTGAAAATCTTTATGATGCTGCTTACAGACCTGAAAATTTAGCTATCCATAAATATTTCTATGAGAATTATAAATACAATTATTATATTGATGAATTTATTGAGAAAGTCTCCACTGTCCAAGCAGAGACTAATATTTTGCAGGACTCGATGGAAGTAGAAATTGATGAAACTGTGAGCTCATTGGATGAAAAAGATGAGGAGGAGAGCGAAGAACAAAAGGAGGAAGAGCGGATTGATCACCCGTGCCCACCTTCTCATGAGAGTAACTCTTCAACTCATACATTGTTTAATTTCCCTTCGTGCTTACCGAAGGATGATTGCTGTGATGATTGTTATGATCCCGTTGATTCTCTTGAAATACCCCTTTTTGATGATGCTTGCTATGCTTGTGGCCATGATGCCAATATGAATGATTCTTATGGAGATGAACTTGCTATAGTTCCTTATGTTAAACATGAAATTGTTGCTATTGCACCCACACATAATAGTCCTATTATCTTTTTGAATTCTCCAAACTGCACTATATCGGAGAAGTTTGCTTTTATTAAGGATTATGTTGATGGGTTGCATTTTACCGTTGCACATGATGATTTTGATAAATATAATATGCATGTGCTTGCTGCTCCAACTTGCAATTATTATGAGAGAGGAACTACATCTCCGCCTCTTTATGTTTCCAACATGATAAAATTGCACGAAACTGTTTATACTACGCATTGGCCTTTACTAGGTGTGCATGAATTGTTCTTTTATGACATGCCGATGCATAGGAAGCAAGGTTGTCAGAATCGTGATCCTGAATCGAATCGGAGCTTCGATGGTAGAATCACAAATCGTAGAATCTTCACTATCAGGATCGTAGAAACGTAGATTCTATGAACCAAAATTGTAGAATCAAAGGGGTTACTTTGGATCGTAAAGTCGTAGAATCATACATCAGAATCACGATTCTGACAACCTTGATAGGAAGAGAGTTAGACTTTGTTGTTGCACGATATATGTTACTTTGTGCTCACTACAAAATCACAAATCATTGTTAATTAAAATTGGCTTTGATATACCTTGGGATCCAGGTGGATCCATTACTTGAGCACTATATGCCTAGCTTAATGGCCTTAAAGAAAGCGCTGCCAGGTAGACAACCCGGAAGTTTTAGAGAGTCATTTATTTCTGCTGTGTGCTTTTATAAAGTTTATATAATAAAAATAATGTGCCAAGGTTTGCCTTAAGGATGTTTAAAATGCTTGTTGGTTTGTGCGGTGCAGGACAGAAACTTTGGCTATAGTGCGCGATTTTACATTTTTTAATGGAACGTCAAACGGTTCTGAAACTTTTTGCACTGTCTTGCTATACAAATTTTTATTTTTCCTAATTTGTTCAGAATTTTGGAGTACCAGAAATATGGTGAATGTTCAGATTACTGCAGATTGCCGGTTTAAGACAGATTCTGTTTTTGATGCATAGTTTGCTTGTTTTGATGAAACTATCGATTTCTATCAGTGGATTAAGCCATGGAAAAGTTATCTTATAGTATCTACAATGCAAAAACAAAATATGAATTGGTTTTCAACAGTACTTAGTGTAGTGATTTGCTTTATTATACTAACGGATCTTACCGAGTTTTCTGCTGAGTTTTGTGTGGATGAAGTGTTCGAAGATCGAGGAGCTCTCGATATTAGGAAAAGGAGGAGAGGCAAGAGCTCAAGCTTGGGGATGCCCAAGGCACCCCGAGTGAATATTCAAGGAGACTCAAGCGTCTAAGCTTGGGGATGCCCCGGAAGGCATCCCATCTTTCTTCCACAAGTATCGGTATGTTTTCGGATTCGTTTCGTTCATGCGATATGTGCAAATCTTGGAGCGTCTTTTGCATTTAGTTTTCACTTTTCTTTTATGCACCATGCTGGTATGAGATAGTACATGGTTGATTTATAGAATGCATTGCACTTCACTTAAATCTTTTGAGTATGGCTTAATACAATGCTTCATGTGCTTCACTTATATCATTTGAAGTTTGGATTGCCTGTTTCTCTTCACATAGAAAACCGCCATTTGTAGAATGCTCTTTTGCTTCACTTATATTTGTTAGAGCATGGGCATATATTTTTTAGAAAGAATTAAACTCTCTTGCTTCACTTATATCTATTTAGAGAGATGACATGAATTGGTCATTCACATGGTTAGTCATGAAATCCTACATAAAACTTGTAGATCACTGAATATGATATGTTTGATTCCTTGCAATAGTTTTGCGATATAGAGATGATAATATGTGGGAGGTTCTAGTAAATGGTTGTGTTTAGTAAGAATATTGGTGTTAAGGTTTGTGATTCCTGAAGCATGCACGTATGGTCTCCTAACTATGTAACCAAATTGGCGCGCATTGTATTTTGATTGTTTATCATTGTGTGAAGGTCGGGGGTGCGTGATGGTTAACTCCTACCAACCCCCCCCCCCCTAGGAGCATGCGTAGTAGTACTTTGCTTCGACGGCTAATGAACTTTTGCAATATGTATATGATTTCTTTATGACTAATGTGAGTCCATGGATTATACGCACTCTCACCCTTCCATCATTGCTAGCCTCTTCGGTACCGTCCATTGCCCTTTCTCACCTCGAGAGTTGGTGCAAACTTCGCCGGTGCATCCAATCCCCGTGATACAATACGCTCTATCACACATAAGACTCCTTATATCTTCCTCAAAACAGCCACCATACCTACCTATTATGGGATATATTGCCATGCAACTTCCATCATCATCATATACATGACTTGAGCATTCATTGTCATATTGCTTTGCATGATCATAAGATAGCTAGCATGATGTTTTCATGGCTTGTCTATTTGATATCTTTGCTATGCTAGATCATTGCACATCCCGGAGGCATTCATATAGAGTCATATCTTTGTTCTAGATATTGAGTTGTAATATTGAGTTGTAAGTAAATAAAAGTGTGATGATCATCATTATTAGAGCATTGCCCCAGTGAGGAAAGGATGATGGAGACTATGATTCCCCCACAAGTCGGGATGAGACGCCAAACTTTATGAAAAATAAAAGAGGCCAAAGAAGCCCACCAAAAAAGAAAAAAAATGAGAGAAAAAGTGAGAAGGGACAATGTTACTATCCTTTTACCACACTTGTGCTTCAGAGTAGCACCATGTTCTTCATATACAGAGTCTCTTGAGTTATCACTTTCAGATACTAGTGGGAATTTTCATTATAGAACTTGGCTTGTATATTCCGATGATGGGCTTCCTCAAATGCCCGAGGTCTCCATGAGCAAGCAAGTTGGATGCACACCCACTTAGTTTCAGTTTGAGCTTTCATACACTTATAGCTCCAGTGCATCCGTTGCATGGCAATCCCTACTCCTCGCATTGACATCAATTGATGGGTATCTCTATAGACCGTTGATAAGCCGCGTCGATGTGAGACTTTCTCTCTTTTTGTTTTCTCCACACAACCTCCACCATCATACTCTATTCCACCTATAGTGCTATATCCATGGCTTGCTCTCATGTATTGCGTGAGGGTTGAAAAGGCTGAAGCGCATTAAAAAGTATGAACCAATTGCTTGGCCGACACAGGGATGAGCATGCTGGGTACCTTTTGTTAAGAAAAGGGAGCATAAAAGACTATATGATTTTGTAGGGCTAACGTTCTTTAGCATTGATATTTTGAAAGACACGATTGTTTGTTGGGATGCCCGAGTATTAAATTCTTTTATGTCAAATGATAGACTATTGCTTTGAATCACTCGTGTCTTAATATTCATGCCATGATTAGATTACATGATCAAGATTATGCTAGGTAGCATTCCACATCAAAAATTATCTTTTTTATCATTTACCTACTCGAGGACAAGCAGGAATTAAGCTTGGGGATGCTGATACGTCTCCGTCGTATCTATAATTTTTGATTGTTCCATGCCAATATTCTACAACTTTTACATACTTTTGGTAACTTTTTATACTATTTTTGGGACTAACATATTGATCCAGTGCCTAGTGTCAGTTCCTGTTTGTTGCATGTTTTTTTGTTTCGGAGAAAATCCATATCAAACAGAGTCCAAACGGAATAAAAACGGATGGAGAGTATTTTTGGAATATTTATGAATTTTGGGAAGAAGAATCAACGTAAGACGATTGTCGAGGGGCCCACGAGGCAGGGGGCGTGCCCCTGACCCTCGTCGACACCCCGTAAGGCGGTTGTTGCCCTTCTTTCGCTGCAAGAAAGCTAATATCCGGAAAAAATCATGTTCAAAGTATCAATCCAATCGGAGTTACGGATCTCCGGGAATATAAGAAACAGTGGAAGGGCAAAATCAGGAGCGTAGAAACTGAGAGAGACAGAGAGACATATCCAATCTCGGAGGGGCCGCCCCTCCCATGACATGGAGACCATGGACCAGAGGGGAAACCCTTCTCCCATCTAGGGAGAAGGTCAAGGAAGAAGAAGAAGAAGGGGGGCTCTCTCCCCCTCGCTTCCGGTGGCGCCGGAACTCCGCCGGGGCCATCATCATCACCGTGATCTACACCAACACCTCCGTCATCTTCACCAACATCTCCATCACATTCCCCCATCTATCTACAGCGGTCCACTCTCCCGCAACCCGCTGTACCCTCTACTTGAACATGGTGCTTTATGCTTCATATTATTTTCCAATGATGTGTTGCCATCCTATGATGTCTGAGTAGATTTTCGTTGTCCTTTCGGTGATTGATGAATTGCTATGATTGGTTTAATTTGCTTGTGGTTATGTTTCTGTCCTTTCGTGCCCATCATATGAGCGCGCGCGTGGATCACACCATAGGGTTAGTTGTATGTTGATAGGACTATGTATTGAAGGGCAAGAGTGACAGAAGCTTCAACCTAGCATAGAAATTGATGCATACGGGATTGAAGGGGGACCAATATATCTTAATGTTATGGTTGGGTTTTACCTTAATTAACGTTAGTAGTTGCAGATGCTTGCTAATGGTTCCAATCATAAGTGCATAGAATTCCAGGTCAGGGATGACATGCCAGCAGTGGCCTCTCCCACATAAAACTTGACTACATAAAAAAGACACATCCGTGACATTTTGGGCCGAACGAATTTTTTTTCTGTCATACATATGACACTTCTATGACGATAATTGTGACAAAACCTGGTATCATCATAGATGTGGTGGGCTCCTACTTCTATGACAAAAAATCATGACAAAATATGTGCTTTTCGTCCTGGGCGGGCCGGAGAGGTAGCTGCATGACATTCTTTGGGCCGTCCATGACGGAAAAAACCGTGGTAGAAGCGAGGGGGAGGAAAATTTCAGGGAGTTCCTAGTTACGGTGGGAGGTCGGGGGCCGAGCGATGCACGTTTCTCTCGTACACATACGCGCGTGTGTGCGAGGCGTTGGCTCTAACTGAACCCGAGCAAGGCGTTGGGCTCTAACTGAACCCGAGCGATTGCACCGCAGGCTACGCATTACTGAACCCGAGCGATCGATCGATCGCTGTTAACAGAACCCGATCGAGCGATTCCTTTGCTACTGCTGCTAACTGAAGCCAATCGATGCTGCCTCTGGGATGAACAGTGAACGTTGCGGGGGGTTTGGATGAACAGTGAGTGGTGGCATTGCCTTTGGATGAACAGGACCCCGTGGTATGGTGGAGGGCTGGATGAACAGTAGACGGTGGAGGGGTGCCCGTGGAGGGGTGGTTGAAAAGGACTCCATGGTGTGGAGGGCTGGATGAACAGTAGACGGTGGAGTGGTGGTTGAATAGTAGCCGGTGGAGTAGCGCGCGATGGAGGCTGGATGAACAGGAGCCCGTGGAGGCTGGAGGAGGTCGACGGTGGAGATGAACAGTATTCCGTGGAGTCCCGTTTTGCGGTACGCCACACTCCTCCCGATGAACAGGACCCCCGTTTCGACCGTAGGACGTCCGTTTCGTCCATTTTGCGGTACGCCACACCCCTCCCGATCAACAGGACCCCGGTTTCGACCGTAGCGCTCCAACACAAGTCCGTTTCCTCCGTTTTGCGGTACGCCACACTCCTCCCGATCAATAGGACCCCTGTTTCGACCGTAGGAGGTCCGTTTCGTCCGTTTTGCGGTACGCCACACCCCTCTTGATCAACAGGACCCCCGTTTTGACCGTATGAGGTTGGTTTCCTCCGTTCTGCGGTACGCCAGGCATCGTTTCCATCGCCTGTTCCGTCCAAGCCCTCCCGATGAATACGACCACACATTCTGTTCCGACCCAGCCGGTTGGCTCCCACGCGTTCCGTTGCCTCCCGATGAACACGACGCATTCTGTTACCTCCCCATGAACACGACACATTCTGTTGCCTCCCCATGAACACGGCGACGATGTTGTTTCTCCGTACCGACCCAGCAATGTACACGAGCCCTCGCCGTATGTATGCGCGAGTAGGCGTTCGAGACCCTGCCCGTATGTACGTACGTGGCCGTATTTTCTTTCTTGCACCCTGGCCGCTGTACATACGTGTACATGCTACGTGCGCGCCTCTACTACGACACGTGCGCACCTCTACATCCACGAGTATATATGTACGTACACGTTCGCGACTAGAATGACAACGCTACGTACGCTTCGACCAGGTGGGTCCCGACTATCAGGCACTTCCTTGCGTGCGAAGATGTAGCTGGTGGGTCCCAGCAGTCAGGGGGGCAAATCGTTTTTTTTCCCGGACGCACTTCCTTGCATGCGAAGATGTAGCTGGTGGGTCCCAGCAGTCAGGGGGGCGAATCATTTTTTTTGCCCGGACGCACTTCCTTGCGTGCGAAGATGTAGCTGGTGGGTCCCAGCAGTCAGGGGGAAACGTTTTTTCATGAAATACGGTGGCCCGTCCGGTGGGTCCCTGCTGTCAGGTGGAGGAATCATTATTTTGCGCGTAATAAGGAGGTACTTCCTTGCTGCGGCCATGGACCCAGCTGTCAGTCTCTCCACGTACAGTCCACGCCCGATGGAAGTCGTTCCTTGACCATGTTGACCACGCTGCACCGAGAGCACCACGGCGGTGGACGACGGCGAGGACTAGGAAGGGGACGACTCGGAGCCGGGGAAGACGCATCAGTGGATGCCCACGTGAAGAGGAGTACGAGGGTTCACTGGTTCGGCTGCGGTGTGAGGCTGCTGTCGCCGCAGAATAACAGGGGGTGTGGGTGAGTAGAGGGATGGCCTGGCCAGCGGTGGGAGTAGTAGGGGGCGGTGAGGCCTCCGCGGCATCACAACCGGCCACGGGAGGCAGGAGCATGCGGCACGACCGGCGCTGGTTTGGGCGGCTGGAGCAAGAAGACCAGAGGTTGAAGAAGCACTACGGCCGTTTTTTTTGACTATATACTGCAAGGCAACAGCCTCACAGCCCTTTATTAAAAACAATAGGTACGCTGTACAAAATTACAAAGGATAAAGAAAGGCTACTCACAGAGAGGGATTAGGGAAGGGAAGCTATCCAAGAGGTTAGTCTATCTCTATATTTACACTTGATTCTATGAGCTAAAAGAGAAATATCATGAATAAAATTCCTCCTCCAAGATCTGAAAGTGGGCAACTCATTTCTGAAGATCCTTCCATTTCTTTGGGTCCAAATATTCCAAGTAGCCGTAAAGACAACCTCCGTGAAAAAAGGCTGACCAAATTCCTTCCTGGCTGCGCAAGCCATTTCAAAAGTATTCTGGTTAGGGTGAACACTCCATGAGATGCCCAAATAATTCCAGACCCGTTGACTAAAGATGCAAGCAAAGAAGAGATGAGCTCTATCTTCATGCAAACCTGAGGAGCACATAGCACATGTACCATCCTGAATAATCCAATGTCGTCGCTGCATCATATTCCTAGTGTTTAGACGATCCATCAAAAGGAGCCAGCCAAACACCTTGAGTTTGAGGGTGCAAGAGCATTTCCAGATCCACCCAAATATGGGGTCAACCACAACTTCAGAAAAACAAAACTGATAGTAGATCCTGGATCGATAATCCCCAGTCCTTGAAGGCCATTTCCAGACATCATTAACTCCCTCATGCAAATTGATCAGAGGCATTAAAGCCTGGAGCTGGTTGAATTCCTCAAAAGCTTCAAATGATAGAGGCAGGTGAAAATTGTCGGTCAGTTCTGGCAACTCCATCACCTCCTTAATGGTAAGAGTGTCATCAATCACAAAAGAATGAAGCCGCAGGAAACGTTGTTGCATGATAACCACCTCGTTATTAAGTTGCCACCGATCCAGCCAAAAAACCACCGAGTCTCCGGAGCGCACGTGAGGGACAACCAATTTACAAAATTTATCAAACAGTTTCATCACGTCACGCCACCAAAACGAACCACAACTTCGAGTTACTTGGGGCGGTGCAGCAGCATAATATGTGTCCCAGATAAGAGAAACCCAAGGTACATCCAACTTGTTAAAAAATTTGAAGAGATGCTTGATCAACAAGGCATCATTCTGTATGCCCAGGTCCAGAACCCCAAGTCCTCCATGGCTCTTGGGCCGACATACTAACTCCCAAGCTGCCAATGATTGTCTTGGTGTATCAGAGTTGCCTCGCCACAAACATTGCCGCATTATGCGTTCAATCTGCTTCAAAATTCCTTGAGGTAATGAGAGAGTGCACAAGAAATATATTGGCATCGATTAAAGAACAGATTTCAAGAGTTGTAGCCGGCTGCCCTGGTTCAACAGACAAGAGGAGGCAGACAATCTTCGCTCTATGCGGTCCACTAAGGGGAGCAGGTCATAAATTGTGGGTCTACTAGTACCCATTGGCAATCCCAGGTAAGTAAATGGCATGGAGCCAACATCACACCCAAGCAAAGCAGCCACACGTTTACCCTCCTCATCTGACATATTCATTGGGACTAATGAAGATTTACTAGAATTAACCCGCAAACCCGTAGACTTAGCAAAGGTCTCAAGCATATCCTTGAAAGCAATGAGCTGGCTGTCCACGGCAGGAAGGACAATTAAAGTGTCATCAGCGTATTGCACAATCGGATAGTCCCGTGAAGAGGTTGGTATGGGCAGTGTGAGAATGTTTCTTGCACACATCTCATTAACCACAGACTGCAATAAATCCACAGCAATCACAAATAACAAAGGGGATAATGGGTCTCCTTGACGCACACCCGAACGACAGACAAAATGACTACCAGGCACACCATTTAAAAGAACCGAAGAGGATCCAGAGGACAAGATGCTCTCAATCCAACCTGTCCAGCGATCATCAAAACCCTTACATTTCAGGATCCTGAGAATTAGCTCGTGCTCGATGGTATCAAACGCCTTCGTGAAATCCAACTTGAGTAGGATTATAGGCCTTTTGGATGCCTTGCACTGATGGATATATTCAAAACACCATGCGAGACAATCTTGAATGGATCTACAGCGAAGAAACCCATATTGATTGCGGTGAATACATTTTAAGACCACACTTTGTAAACGATTTGCCAAAAGTTTAGTTAAAAACTTGAGGCAAGTATTTGTCAACGAAATGGGCCTAAAATCACCAATATACTCCGGGCTCAACTTCTTGGGAATAAGGGTAATGAGAGATGTATTAAGACACTCCAGGTCACACTTTCCCTCATAAAATTCCTTGACCAGCTTCATAAAATCTGGCTTTAGAATATTCCAGCATTTCTTGAGAAAAAGACCAGTAAACCCATCAGGGCCCGGAGCGCGGTCAGAAGGCATGTTCTTAATCACCGTATCCACCTCGGAGTCCGTGAAAGGCAAGGACAAATTCTCCAGGCCATCAATCCGCGTAAGTAATGTGTCAAGGTCAAAACCCATTTGAATACCTTTTGCCTGGCCCATTCTACTATTGAAGTCAGACCAAAACATCCCTGCTAACTGATGATGGTCAGAAATCACCTCCCCATCCACAGATTTGATCGAGGAGATGGTGTTTCTCCGATACCTTTCCGTTGCCATAGCATGGAAATTTTTTGAATTTTCCTCACCAACTTTGATATTTGTGATCGTGCAACGTTGCTTCCAATAAATGAACTACCAGTGCAAAATATCTTCAAGATATAATTTGACAATCTTGCGAAAATTGAACTCCGGCCAACTCAAGTGCCTAAATTCCTCAATATTATCCAAAAACATGATTACTTTGTTGCAATCCAAAATGAGAGCCTTGACTGTGGATAGGTTGAGATGCCATTTCTTAAGAGCACAACGAAGGGTTTTGAATTTAGTAGAAATGATTAATGCAGATGAAGATCTATCCACAGGTATGTTCCAAACCTCAGATACGCAATCCATAAAACCAGGCAGATCAACCCAATAGTTTTCAAAGCGAAAAACTTTTGCCTTAGGAATACAAGTGGCAATGGAAACCACACATGGAACATGATCAGAGGCAGTGCGCGCAAGCGGTAGGACCATTGTGTTGGGGTGATCATGTGTCCAGGCCACAGATGTAAAGAACCAATCAATTTGTTCTAGCAGAGGTGTGGTTTGCATATTAGACCATGTGTACTGACGACCCTTTATTGGCAGCTCAACAAGACCCAAATGACCAATTATTTCGTTAAATAAAAAGATATCATTCACATCACCACCTGGCTGATTTCGGTTCTCAAACGACCGCATAAAGTTAAAATCACCTAAAAGCAGCCAATTATCCTCAAAATGAATATCCAGATTATATAACCACTGTACAAAATCATCGCGCGCCGGTCCTTGACACGGACCGTAAATTGAGACAAGAGACCAAGTCTCTGATGTATGCTTAGATTGAAACTTTATAATAATACCAAATGACTTAGCCTCAATTAAATTGCCTGTGAAGAAGGATGAATTCCATATGACCACCATACCAGTTGATGCCCCAACCGATGGCACATAAACAAAGTTATCAAAACGCTGAGGACAGAATTTCCTAATGAAGCGTTGATCAATATGCATGCATTTGGTTTCTTGGAGGCAAACAACAGAGCACCCACTTTCATTGATCTTTTGCCTAACAGCGAGCTGACGCGCTTCAGAATTCAAACCCCTAACATTCCAACAAAGTACTTTCCACTCTCTAAACGAAGTTTGATTCATTACAAACCAAAAGAGCACACAATTAAAAGTAAGCCACGCAATGGCCTACAACCCACTAAACAGACGAAAACAGCAATGTTCCAAACAGATAAGAACAGATAAATGGCGATTATGGTACGCCATGGACCTAAACCCTGGATGAAGCAACTAATCATCTGAACTTGCACTTTTGTTGGAGCGGGTAGGATTAGCTGCAAGCTTATCCGTCGTGATCTTCTCCGGCGCGATACGAAGACGAGTACCAATTCGCTGAAGATCGACTATGGCCATCAGAGGAGGCACTGTAGAGCCTTCGTCAGGCTGGGAAGGCATAGATTTGCACTTCTTCAGTGTACGCGGCCTCCTAGGAGATGTGCCAGAAGTTACCTGACGATATCCATCACGCATCGCACTAAGACGAGCACTGCGCCTGACCTCAGAATCCACCATAACTCGAGAGGCCTTTGGCTTTCTCCCATGCTTTAGAGTAACTTTAGAAACAATCGTAAACTCAAATGCTTCAGCAACAGGTTCATCAATATCATCAAAACAAAGAGCTCGGGCTACCGGCATTTTAACAGGTGTCAATTCCATAGACTGAGTCACAGAAACAGGTGCAGGCAGAAGCTTTAATTTTGGGGATGGACTGTTGAAAAGAGTCGCCCAGGACTGCTTGTTCAGAAAAGCACCAAGATCAGATCGGAAGCCAAACTTTGGGATATCAGAGATCCCCATAAGCGGCAGTACCTTCTCAAAAGTACGTTTCCACTACATTACAGGGGGCATAAAAGGCCCAAAAGTAGTTAGAACTTGTCCGATCATCAGAGGAGGCTGCTGCAGTCCCATTGGGTGTTGGAGAACAGCCATTTCAGCAGCATCATTCGCATTGTTAACTGAATCCTCAGACAGCTGGAGCACGATGGATTCCTGAGACTGAACTTCGTCAACATTATCCTGCTGCAGAACTTCCTAAAACTATGGGGGCTCATTCTGTGGCTGCCCATTGTCAGGTGCAGGCACATCGTTCCAGCCCAGTTCTGGGAACTCAAGCAAGACCCAGTTATGGTTGTTGAACTGCATGTTACCAGGGAGAGGGTGGGGATTGCCATTGAAGGGCATTGGGTCCTCATCAGCAGGTAGGATATCAGCAAAGTCCGTAGATAGAATATAAACTGGTGCAGACCAAGAGATCCGAACCCCTCCAAAGTCTGCAAATTCTCTGTATGTGACTGATCTCGGAACCATAGTCGGCGCAGGAAAAGACACATAGACCAATGATCGGACCATCATCGGATCATCCTGGTGCCAATGATGAAAACGGCCAAAAGTACTAATAACATCTGCAAGATATTGAGAGCGCCTATAGTCCAAAGGAATGCCTAGTAGCATAACCCATCCCCTTCTAAAACCCTGTGCAGCTCTGTAGTTGATACCTTCATCATGCGGAATAAACCTGACAAATCTATCATTGCCCAAGTTGAAAGGAGGATGATCAACTAATGCTTGGCGGGCCAGAGCACTATGCAATCTAAACAAACCAACCCCTTGGATCCACGGCTGGGCATCCAACACAGCTCTCTGCAGATTATTGATAACAAAATCACTGACCATGTTCCGGAAGATGTCAACTTCTTCAGGTAGCGGAGCCGGCTCGACAATGGCGATGGCATACTCCTCATGCTGTCTATCCGGAGCCACCGCCGGCGCAAAGAAGGTGTGAGGCAGGCGCAGCTCCCCTCCATTAATAATGTCGAAGCCATGCGGGAGGAAATCCATCGGGTCCAGCGGGAAGTTGGCCATTGCTGGAGCTGGGGAGGGATGATCCAAAGCCGGAGTCGAGACGACTGAAGGCGGTGGTGAGGTGGGCGGCAGAGGCATTGTGGGCGGTGGCTCAACTGGCAATGGTGGGACAGACGGGTTGGCAGGCTTGATTGGACTGGGCATGGACCCCTCCGGGCTAGCTATGGGAGAAATTGAGGAGTCCCGCTCCGATAAACTACTAGACCGGTTAGATATGGTGGATTTGCTCCATGGGACCCACTTGTAAGAGGGAGATAGACTAGAATCGGAACAGCCCTTTGCCCGGTGTCCCAACCGAAAACATCTACGGCACCTAACCTTGCTGTTGCACGCGCTGGATAAATGCCTCATGGACAAACAATTTTGACATTTCCAGACTTGAAAAACCATGTCATCCACCAAATCATTAAATCTGTCATAATCAAGAGGTGATTCCGATGCCCTCGGGGTAATAGACTCCTCATTTCCAATAACAGGTGGAGGGGTAGATTGAGATCCAGCTGCAGCTTGGACCAAATCAAACTGGACCGGGGAAACTTCCTGGGGCTGGGTATTAATCTGGGCTAAAGTGGTCACCTGGGCCGCAGCCGGACCAGCCCGTTCCTTCCCATGCACATGCAGATTCACGTCCGAAATGGCTGGATTAGAAATCCCAGCCGAGGAAATAGCTTGGACGTTGACTGTTCCGAAAATAATGGGTGGCTCTGCCACCGTCCATCGGAGTTCAGTCATCGGCGGTGGAGCCACGATGTCTCTCTCACGAGGCAGCAATGCATACCCAGCATCTGAAACTAGATCAACAAGGCCTGGCGAAGCAGGATAAGAGTATCCCTTGCAGGCATCGTACTGTTGGAAAGTAGCGAAAGAAATGTTCCTTGGAGGCCTAGAACCCGAACGTAAGGCAGATTTGGAAGGAGGCTTATGCATAGCAAGCAAACCAATAGAAGCACGCCTCTTAGAGGGGCTGATGATAATCCATTCCGCATCACACTCTTTCTTCCAAATAGTAAATTCATGTTTCCAATTAGGGCCGCCATTTCCCCACAGATGAAAATAACATTTGAATTGCGGGCACGCTAAAGAGCGCAAATGGAGAATAAACATGCCAACACGTTTGCAAGATACCATAAATGAGAATACCTTGTCCGCAATGAGTTGCACAGATAGATCGATTGCAGATCCTCCAGTTGCACATTCCAATGCCGCCGCCACCGAATCCTCATCAAGACGGAATCTATGTCTGCTGAAAGACACAACCATAATAAAATGGTTCATGTCATCCGAGGAACGAATGGTTTTCCCACAAGATCTAAAAACCTCATTCGCAAAAGTCACTCCTTTGGAGAAATCTAGATCCAAGGTGGATCCACCATGAGAATCCATGTGAGATGGGTATAGGGTGGTAGATCAGAGAGCGCCGGAGAAGATGGGTGGAGAGAAAACCAAATTTACTGGCTGAGGAGGAAGATCGCCGGGGAGCCTAGGGCGCCGGAGGGAGGAGAGGTGGGACTCTCATTTTCGCCGTGGTTGTGGATGAACATCGTACAGTAACAGGAGCTAGAATCATTCATATTGACTAAGTTGACAAAGCCCTCCGTCCCCGTCAACTTGGTAGGACCACAAGTCAGCCTCCCACTATGCTGGGTTCCAGCTGGCAGGGGGAATATTCATTTTTTTGTGCGTAATAAGGAGGAACTTCCTTGCGTGCGAAGATAGCTTGTGGGTCTGACATGTCAGCGGGGGGCACGTTATTTTCGCGAAATACAGAGGCCCTTCCGGTGGGTCCCAGATGTCAGGTGGAGGAATCATTATTTTGCGCGTAATAAGGAGGCATTTCCTTGTGTGCGGCCATGGACCCAGCTGTCAGCCTCTCCACGCACAGTCTACTTCCGATGGTGTTGTTCATTGACCACGTTGACCACGCCGCGCCGAGCGCATCCAAGGTGGTGGACGACGGCGAGGCCCCGGATAGCAACGAGCCGGAGATGGGAAGACGCGGGAGTAGAGTCACAGATGGAGAGGTGTACGAGGGTTAACTGGTTCTAGTGCGGTGTGGTTCGGCAGTCGGTGGAGAAGAATAGGAGGTGTGGAGGGGTGGAGGGATGGCCTGGCCAACGGTGGACTAGCGCTTCATAGCGAAGCGTGCTAAGCAGAGCCGCTAGCAGTAGGAGGCGGGAGGTGGTCCCGGCGGTGCTGGAGGAAGAAGACGAGAGATTGAAGATGGATGCCGGTCGTTGGATGTAAATCCAACGGCTAACATGTCAGAATCATTTGTTGACTAAATTGACAACGACTTGCGTTGGCTTCGACCTATTGGGCCACATTTCAGCCCCCAAAAATGTGGCACGTATTCAACCCATTTTTTCAGAATTTACAGTCTTTTTTTTGCGCGGTAGAATTTACAGTCAATTTGATCTTTTTTTTGAATTACAGCCATTAGCTGGGCTGGGTGAACACATAACATAGCATCCATTTGGCCCATTTATTTTATTTCCTAAAAAATTACAGGCCATTTGCACTTTCTTGAAATACATGATTTTGCTAGGCCGATTCTAATTATAATGTTGGGTTGGGCCAGCAATGTTATCAAAAAATAAAAAGGGGTTGAGCATTTTGTTATAAGTATATTTAAATAATAAGTGATATTATTACATTCGTCCTTAAATCTTACCAAGCTTTTGTACACAATCACTAGGATTTTCGTGCCAAAACAATCCAGGAATTTATTTGTTAAGAAATTATTTTTATAAGTTAATAAAATGTGGGATATTGTTTTCTTACATATGTAAGTATCTATTAAATATATGATGACAATAAAAATAATATATAATAAAATATATATAATATAGTTAGAAGGGAAACATAAGTTGGACCTGGCGTTCCTATTCTTATATAGAAAAATAGAACAGACCTCTGTGTTTTCTTCAAAAAAATACATAAATTGGGCTGCCAAAAATAAAACCTCAGATGGGAGGTCCATAGGCCGGTCGATACATGACAACCCTAAGAAAATACAAACAGGCCTATGGACCTCCCATCCGAGGTCGTGGGCTGCGCATGTTAAAAATGAAAGCCTAGACGGGGCAGCCCAAAACCACGTCCAACACTTGCCAAAACTTCGTCCCTCGTTTTCTCTGTGTTTCGCACACTCAACATTGTGTGGGCATTTTGACTGTGCATCATATGAAGATGTGCTATGCATGAATGTTGATCAGCATTATGTTAACTGGCTGGTAGTTCCATTTTCGACCATGAATAAAACTTCCAACATGATGTTAACCCTGTTTGAAAAGGCCGTGTTAATATAAATGCTCTGCCTCTGAAAGTTGCAGTTTCTTATCTGAAACTGAACTTGCAGTTTCTTCTCTGAGAATCACATTGTGTGCACTTTTATACTCCAATGAAACTAAATTTTTTAAGTGCTAAAAATAGATCTCTAGAATTCATAAAATACTTCATATGCTCATTACTGCAAATCTGAAATTCAAAAGACATTTATATATGAAAGTACTCTCAAAATACACAACACAAAACACAATTCACAACCTGCAAATACTGACAACCCTAAGCTCCTCCTGACAATTCACAACCTGCCCGACTATTGGGCTGGGGGGGCAGCCCCCTCCTATTCCTCGGCGGCAGACAGCTGCCCCATGAGACGATGTGAACGGCGAGGAAGACGATGGTGGGGAAGCGTCGTCGGGCCAACTGCTTTTCTCCTCTTGCAGTTGGGTTCGGTCGACGAAGACTCCACCGGCTCGCTCTGGCAGGACGCCTTCAGAAACGACACCCTATAGATGCTTGATCTTTCAATCTCTGGTGGATGCTCCATCTGGGATCGATACTCCCACCACCGCTCCCTCACGATCGGATTCGGTGAATCTGTTTGCTCCATGGCCCAGAGGAGCAGCTCTATGTACTCCGGCGTGACTCCCTCCGGGAGTATTGCCACCTTTTCGCTCTGTTGCAAATATCTGGCCATGGATGTCGCCGTCGCCGCTAGTTGGTCCTTGTTGTCAAACCAAGACTGTATCTCCAACATCCTAGCTAACTTCACAGGGTCGCCATCTGCGATCCTCACGTATCTGTTGTACTCCTCCATCGATCTACTTCTCCACAGCACCTTCACTCGCCGGCGGTCGTTTTTTAATGGAAGAGGAGAGGAGCAGCACTGGTTTTGGATTAGAACGGGAGAGGAGCGACGCTGGTTTTGGACTGGAACAGGAGAGGAGGGGCGGTGGTTTTGAAATGGAAGAGGAGAGGAGCGGCGCTGCATTTAGATTGGAACAGGAGAGGAGCGGCGGTGGTTTAAGAGGAGAAGAGCGGAAGAGCGGCGCTGGTCTTGGAAGTATTTGTTTGTTGTTTTGCGTATTTTGGGTCAAAGTTTGACGACATACTGAATTTGACAAGCAAAATGTGAATGCATGTCACCAAAAAATTGTATAGTTTGGTTCGTATCTGAATGTACTTTCAAATTATATTATTTTTGCAACGTATAACATATATTTTATGTGCGAAAATCATGGTCAGAATAAAAGGGAGACTAGTTAATGTGGGGTCGCTTTCTTAATTGAAGGGTAAATTGATTTTGATTTTGATCCAGTCACAGCACGCCGGCCCTCTCGTCCAATCCTAAATCGCTGCTGCACGCTCCTCTCCCTCTTCTCCATTGCAAAACCACCTCCTCTCCTCTCCATCATCTCCATTCCAAAACCACCGTCTCGCCTCTCCCTCTTCTGATCTTCTAAATTGCAAAACCACCTCCTCTCCTCTCCATCATCTCCATTCCAAAACCACCGTCTTGCCTCCCCTCTTCTGATCTTCTCCATTGCAAAACCACCTCCTCTCCTCTCCATCATCTCCATTCCAAAACCACCGTCTCGCCTCTCCCTCTTCTCTATTGCAAGACCACCGTCTCTCCTCCCATCTTCCAAAGCTAGCACCAGACCACTCAGAAGGACATCTATGGAGAGGATGCAGCAGCGAATCAGGCAGATCACCGGCGGCGACCAGGCAAAGTTAGCCAGGTTGAAGGAGATCCTTAGTTGGTTTGACAATGAGTGGGAGATTTCGAGGATGGTGCGGGCCATGTGGCAATGTATGTGAAAGAGCGAGACGACGGCGATGAGGGCGGCGATGTACATGTACTCCTCGGCGGCAGTCACGCCGCAGTCCTCCGAGTTCATTGAGTATCTCCTCTGGGCGATGGAGCAGACAGATTCGCCCGAGACGACAGTCAGGCGGAGGTGGTGGGCGTACAGGTCGAAGGTCAAGCACCCAGAGGATGACGAATCGATCGAGTATGGTGTGCCGTTCGTGAGGGTGCAGAGCCAGCCAGAGTGACAGGAGTATTCGTTCTCCCATCGCAAGAGGAGGCCGGATGGCGCGACGTCGCTTCCCCGCCGTTCTCCATGGTTCCCTCGACGCTCGCCTTGTTTCAACGGCGGTGGTAGGGTTTAAGGTAAGCTTCGCACTAACCTAATCTTCCACCTGCTCATGCTTACAATCAGTGTGACAGCTAATGAAAATCATGCTTACAATCATTCTTCGAGTACTACGCCAATCACCCTAAAATAGCTTTGTACCTTTGGGTCAAAGTTGTGACACAGTGTACAAATAAAGGAAAATAGATTTGTGCTTCTTTCAGAAAAGAGTACTCCCTAGAAAACTGCCAATATAAGCTACTAGTATTTGGTTAGATGATTTGCTGCCGAGAAAGATCCGTCCACAGAGAGCGCCACACATCCCACTGGTGGTGGTGGATGCCAATGCGTGCATGCAGCATGGTTGGTATCGGTAATTTTTTACTTGGCACACCTCGCACTCTGCATATATGCCGGTTCCATACGTACATTTGTGCAGTTCCACCAAAATGTAGCTGAATAACCCTGTTTGCACAGATAATGAAAAAGCGTGATTACATTATAGTGGCACTAGTTGATGAAACACACAAAATAAATAGAAGAAAATATTGCGATAGTATCATAGTATGCCATGCTGCGAGGGCGAGATGGGCCCTGCGACGCCTCATACGGTACGCCTGATACTGGACATCGTCCCAAGTCTCCCAGATACACGTTCTGCCAGTGATGAACATAAGTGTACAGTTGTAGTACAAGGAGGCACCTTGAGACATTCAAATCTCTATTTTTGTACATATCAACTAAAATTAAGCACCCTAGTTTGCAGAAACGCTTAAACATTAACAATGGGACTAGTTGATGAAACATACATTAACAAAGAGAAGCACTTTCTTTATCTACATTGGAAATGAAATGATAGAGATGACACTCACTCTATTTTAACTGTATTATTACTTCATTTTATCAGTGACACTAGGGTCGAGCAGGTGGCAAACGAGGTGTACCGTGCGTCGCAAGGATGGAGGCTGGGGGTGCTTAGACTGGGATGCTGAAGCTGGCTCTTTCAGTCACCAACATGGATGATTCAATTCATGGGACCTTTTGGTGCAGTTCACCTAAAATGAAGCAATGTCCCGTGAGCTAGCAGCTTCTTCTTCAAATTTTTTTAAGAAAAGGGCTCCAACCCTGGTTCCATTTCCATCAGAAAACAAAACCCATAGAGCTTCTTCTTCATTAGTTGCAATAAAATTGAGCAACATCAAGGTTGGTTGTGAAGCTCCTGGAATGCTCAACTATAATTTGGATATCATTTGTGCAGTTCAACTAAGATCGAGCGTGAAATGTATATCTCTGTTTGCACAAAAAAGGTGGAAAGGAGGGTGACTAACAAGTGATGAAACATGCATCAAATGAAAAGAAGCATGTTCCTTATCTGAATGGCAATCCTACAAGGACAGTAGCAATTTCTAAAGCACTGGCATTGCTAGATATTAGTGTGGGCATTAGGATTAACTATGACAACCATTAAATATGACATTACTTTGGGCACGGGAGAGTAGACGGACCAGGACAGTTGCATTTCTAACAAGAAGAACCAACTTATCTTAATGGGAAATTTTAGCAGGACATGTAAAGAAGTGCCATTGATTCATATTACTGGAGGCATTACATTGAAAACAACATTGGTTTAACGTGTCCTTACTTTTAACAGTGCGACTGCTACATTTTACCACTGGCATTACATAAGAGTGGCTCGGGGCAACAAACATCAGAACATGATATCTGGGTTGGTCCCATTTTTGTTCGGTATAGCCACCTTATACTGTGTGAGGCTAGAAAATCTAGTGTTGGACTTACTTTGTTGACTTGTCCCCCAGTCCCCACTTTCTTTCCTTTTTCAACCAATAGATCAGGTTTATATTGAGTTTGTACTGCGTTTCCCTTTATTTCCCTATTAGACCTAGAGACCAGTTGGATAGCCAGGCTCTGCTACTTTTCGCCCCCATTATTTCCTCTTTCGACCAAGTCCTAGATTCAGGTAACAAATCCTCCCCCACCCCCACCCCCTTTCTTCCTTGTTTGAACCAAGTAGTACTAGATTCGAGTGCATGAACTAGTTTTACCTCTTAAACGTAAAAAAATTAGGTGGTTTTCGAACAGCCGATCGATCCTATCTACGAGAGGGCCTGAGAAATAGTAACAGATACAAATGCAGCGACGTCAGGAGCTCAGGAAGTAGAGCAAGGCTGGTTTCGAAGGAAGTTATACCTGATGGTCGCCGGGATGTCGCTAGGTGGGCGGCGGGAGGCCAGATCTGCCCACACTACGGCAGTGAGGAAGAAAGGGTCGGAGGCCCTCCCTCGCCAGCGGTGCTTGGGAGAGAACGATAAGGCAGGCTGATCGGGACGCGCTCAGCAGTGGGTAAGAGCCGTCGCCGAGGACGACCGCGTGAACGTTGCACCTTCTCACCTTCCCCGGCGGAGAGGATCCGGCTGGATGTATGATCGGCGGTGAGCAGAGAGAGAGAGAGAGTGTGGCCACCGCTCTCGTGTTTAGATCTGGAGAGGGCGAGACAGTGTGAAGAGAGCAACACTAGCAAGCAAGCGTGGAGGCTCCTGCCTATATAGTGGAGTAGTACTAGTTTTCTTTTGTCTACCGGAGCTGGCTTGACCTCGTCAATGGCCCTGTTTGGATACTCTAACACAGTTAGAGTTAGAGTTATTTTCTAACCCACTCTAACCCAAATAAGCACCTCCCCACCGGGATAGTTGGGTTAGATTGAACTAACCCACTCTAACCCTCCCTGTTTGGATACTTTTGGGTTATTTGAGCCCCCAACTAACCCAAACTAGCTCCAACCCCATGATCCAAAACAGGGCCAATGACTGTCGAGAAGTCTTCATGCACGTGGCCCGGAGGCGCAGCTGTCGTCATTTTGATCTGAAGCGCCGGATTATAACATATAACACGAAAAAATGCCACATGACAAGATATCATAACCTCACTGCCCAAAGGAGACAACATGAATCTCGACGGACAAACTAGACGAGGAACAAAGCTCAAATTAAAGATAAACTCGTAGAAAAGGGGTCCGTCGATAGATGTCCTAATTAACATAGCCGGCTTGACCTAGATGGCAGCCGAGTAGTCACTGTTCGTGCATGTGCCCCCAATGACTAGCCCAACTCAGTTGTCGCTGTTTAACCCTCGCAGTGATCCGAAGCACATGACACCTAATTTTGCGAGATGACAAGAAACCTTTTTTTAGATTTCTCACCACAACTACAGCCATGTACAACACAGCCTGCACAATATGTAGACGATAGCCAATCCAGGCGTGTCTGCTAGAGTCTGGTCACATGAATGGACGAACTGATCTTCCGTGTCTTGCAGGGATCGTCCAGGCACCAACGTAGTACAACACTTCTCTAGTACTATCACTCGTCTCCCTCTTCTATTAAGTCACCCGACTTGCGGGGCCGGGGAGTGTGCCTATGGTCAGTTCTCAATTGCCGTCCCACATGTGTGTGCAAACGCAATATGACGCGCGTTCCATTCGGAGAGCAGCGTGCCAGACCGACCGACCGTCTGGGGTGCGACGCGAACGCGACAGGCGTGCTGTATACTCCGTACATGTGTACCGCCGTTTTCTAGATGCTTTGCTCCATGGCGCGGGTGCAATCCATGGATACAAAATTAGTATACTGTATACTATTTAAAAGTCGAGGGTGGGGATTTTCCTGCGCGGTAGGCGGCGGGGCAGTTTCGCCTTGTCGGTTCGACAGAGACGCGAGAAGACGAGGGAGTAGGCTGCTGCAAACGTAGGGTTGTGTGATTTGACAGCGAGTTACTGCTGGACAGGTGGGGCCCCGTGATTTGACTTGCCATTATCATTTTAACTGCGGCGCTACTACCGGCGTGAGTCTCCCGATTCCTGACCCCAATGCTCCACCATGTAGTAGAGGCTGGATCTTTCATGAGAGCCCACTTATCCACTTTTTCCTTGCCTCTCTTTCCTCCACATATGCAAAAATGCCAAGTAAAGCACACTACTGTACTTACTTTTACTTGCTCCTACAGGTGCTTAAGCTTGCCACATAGGCATAAAGTCTGATGTGGCAAGTTAATCAAGAAGAGAGAGACTAGTTTGGTGACCCAAGGAAGAAATGGTGCTAAGCGCGTGTACCTAGGTGAAAAGACAATTTTGAGTCTATAGCTAATTAAATGAAGCAAACTTAGCAATACCATTTCATTGGAAGAGGTCACTCCTTGGCAAATGTAATAAATACTAGTACTCCCTCTGTCCCATAATATAAGAACGTTTTTGGCACTACAGTAGTGTCAAAAACGTTCTTATATTATGGGACGGAGGGAGTATGAAGAAAGAGATAGAGAGAAGTAAAAAAAATACACTTATAGCCAACCTTATAGCCAAAACCTTGTTGTAGTATGAGTGACTAAGTGATGACTATGTATGACATGCCAACATCAGATAGCCTAACGCACCGTGTTAAATCTCCAAGGGCGCGACCGCACGAGCGACGCGACGGTCGTGGTAGGCGCGACCACGATACGGGCTGCTGGCAGCACTTGGATCTGAGATCAAACGGTCGCCTGCTAAGTTGCTAAAAATTTGCAGAATAACCCTCCAGGATAGGATATTCACCCATATGTCTAGAATCACGCCATGCAACCGTTCGATCTCAGATCCAAGGGCTCTCGGAAGCCCGTATCATGAGAAAATGGAAAGCCACTACCCTGCCGTTCGCACGCTGGCAGTTTGCTCCTGCTCGTCCCCGCACGTCCTTCAATACTACGGCAGTTCGCTCCTAGTCGTCCCGTCCATTCACATTACGGCAGTTCCACTAATCCTAACCCTCCTCCCAAATCTATGGCGTCTCAAATCTCCCCGATCGACGGTGAGTACAAGGTTAGAACCATCACCGGCGATGAGTTCGATGTCATCTACACCCGTTCTTCCGCGACGGTGAAAGGATGCCTTTCTCGCTTCAGACGCATGTTCGAAGACTCAGATGATGAGTGGGTCGCTGGGCTAGATGTTGAGTACACCACAGTCCTGGGATGAGAGAAGGATCTAAAGGACGAAGAGAGGAAGAAGCCCGCCGTGATCCAGGTTTGCGTGCATGACTTATGCTTGGTCTACCACATATGCCATCCCGACGATGAGTGCCAGGATTTTAAGAACTTCCTCGAGAGCAACCTAGTCAAATTCGTTATTGTAGAATTTGGTAATGACGAAGAAGTCATGGGTCGGACAGGCTTAGTTGTAGGCAACCCCTTTGACCTCCTGAAGAATCGGCTGGTGCCCTCTCGTCAGCCTTCAATGTTGACCCTGGCAGGAGCCATGGTTCATCCTTCGTACGGTAAACTGGAGAAACCTCCATACACGTTTCATCGTCATGCATGGCAGCAGAATGTACTAGATATAGACCACATCCACTACGCTACAATGGATGGCTACCTTTGCTTCAATATCTACAAGGGTTGGATGAAGAGCAACAGCCAAGTGTGCGGTTCAAGCAAAGAAGTATCGGCCAAGAGGAAGAGGGACAAGGACGTGGACGACGACACCGAGTAAGGTGGCAGTGTCGTTGCTCATGGTGGTTCTAATGCAGTGTCTACCAGAATAGTTGCAAAGTTTAATTTCAGGTGTGCTTAATTTAATTTGAGGGGTGTGTTGTGCTGAGCCCCCAGCAGAACTATCTTATGTTTCTTCTCGTTACTTTAACTCTTCAGTACGTACATACTAGTATTTCTTACATTTCATCTTTTAGTTGGTATAATACTACCACTCGTTTCTTCACATTATACACGTACAATATATATGGCCAACATCATATAGCCAGCAGTTTAGTTGTCAAAGAATTTCAGGGTGCTTAGTTTTGTCAAAGAATTCCAGGATGCTTAGAGGGTGCTTGGATCCAAGGGACTTATTTTAGTCTGACTAAAAATAGTCCCTTTAAGAGGCTAAAGTTCCAAGCACCCTTGACTAAAGAGGGGCTAAAACTAGTCTTGAGACTAAAATTTTTTAGTTAGGGGTACCCCTACTAAAATGTGGATTAGTCCTCTATCTACTCATTTAACTACTCTCCTTTATCACAGGCGAGTTCTGGATTGGAGGGTTTGGAGGATAATAAATGCTCATTAACTTGATTTTAGCCTTTTTAGTATTTGGATCCAAGCATGGGTGAGGCTAGCATGTTTTAGTCCCACTACTTTTAGTATGGGACTAAAACGTATCCAAGCACCCTCTTAGTTTTATTTGAGGGGTGGGTTGTGCTGGACACCATTATTGTGACTAGCCTTTTTAATAGTACTATATGCATAATTTGGCGACGAGCGCTCTCTATATGTACCACTTTTTTTTAATTTCAAGTTTTGCTCCAAGGCGCAATCCATCGATACTACTGCTGTACAAAAGTATACATTTTTAAAAGGCTAAAGGGCGGGACAGTCTAGCTTGGTCGGTTTCATGAGAGGCGAGGGCCTTTGTGACTTGACGGCTCATTACTTCTGGAAGGCAGGGCCCTGTGATTTGACTGCTCGTATAAATGCGCCGACGACCTTATCGAGGAGGAGCAAAGAACCGTGCGGTATACTAAAGTTTTCCACTGGAGTAGTACTGCGACGGAGGAGCACGAAACATGGCATCCCAGTGCCATATGGCGATAAAAATGATCTAATTTGCTAGTCATCTCATTGTTAGCATTGTTCTATTCATTCCCTAAAAAAACCATTGTTCTATTCATGCCTCGCAGAGAACGTGACACGTGTGGCGAAACACCCGAAGCAAAAGATGAAACACAGGAGCAAAAGAAGAAGGAAGATTATCACCCCCAAATGATCTAATTTGCCGCGGAGTCGTAACTTCTTCTTCATCGCCTCCACGACCTCCATCTCCTTGCGCGTCTCCTCTGCCATCTTGTTCATTCTGTCCATGACGCGGGATTTCTCGACACGAGCCTTCATCATCTGTTCCACGGCCGCATTAGGTACCTTGACAGCAGTCGGGTGCTCGATGCGGAGCTTCGCCAACTCCTCCTTCAGTTCCATGACGAGGGCCTGCAGCATCTTCATCGAGGAACTACTATTCTCATGCAGCTTCTTCCAGCCGGCATTCTCCTCCTTCAGCAGGTCGATCTCGTGGCAGAGCTTCGCCTTGTCCTCCTGAAGTCGCAGGATTTCGCCGGTCGCCTTCTTCTCCGAGGCAATGCTCTTCTTCAGTAGCATCACCAAGCCGGCGGTGAACTCCCCCTGCTGATTGAGCTCAGTGGGCATGTCGTTGTGACACCCAAAAATTTTACCCTTGTTTTATTGATTAAAAATTTTGCTAGGAAATTTAAAACATTATTTTCTGGATTTTCCTTTTGATTTCAGAGCCATTCTTTACCTTATTATTATGGGGTTTTTACCTCAAATTAAAAAACTTTCCAAATGTATTATTGGACTTGTTTCTCCCCTCAAGAAAAACATTTCTATTATCAGTGGATTTATTTGCATAATTATTCCTTTCTGAGCCTTATTCCTTAAAATGATTTTTCTTAAGTTTCAGGACCCAATTTGCACTACCACCTTTTGATATATTTATCTAAAATTCCAAACAAAATTTGGAGATGTCATGTGATGTTTCTAAATCACTTTTATGCAAAAATATATTTCATTAATTTGATATTTTGAGCTCTACACCAATTTTTCAAATCTAGTCCAATGGGCAATTTTGCACTACAACCTATTTAAATATTTCTTTAAAACCTCCACTAAAATTGTGGGATGTTAGTAGTAGTATGTAATTCAACTTTATGCAAAAACCCAGTGATGTTCTTTGAAAAAATTGAGTGAATCAACCTCTTTTACTTTCTGGTCCAGTTTGGCTTTTTCTACTGCAACCCTAATTTATTTTGCTCTAGTGCCCTTGAGCTTTCTCCTGCTTATAGCCGATCTTACAAAACCCTTAAGTCTAGAAGAGTGGACCCATTGGAAGATTTTTGGTTCATGAAACAATGCCATTTACCTTCTGCCCAGAACTGAAGTTTTGCAAAACTTGCACTAACAAGTTTTTGCTTTTGACAGACTAACTTCACCACCCTCTTATTCATCCAAAGAGACACTGATCTGGAGAATTTGGCAACCCCAAGAATTGCCTAGATGACCTTGGCATTCTGTCAAACACCCTGAGTGCATAGCCAGTTTTGGCATGATTTTAAGTTTACTTTGTGAACTTGATCATCTGACCTAACAACCATGTCCATTGATCTCCTCACTAACTCTAACCTAGTCCTGTTATTTGCCAGTCCCAGAGCGCGCGTTTTGCACGTGCGTGCGCACGGGTCGCCGCGTCACGCCCCGGCCCTTGCTCGCCTGCAGAGCCACACCCCCGGCCTCATCCACTCACCTGAACACGCCAGCTCGCCCCTGGCACCCTACAGCGCCGCCGCCAGGGCCCTCTTGGCGGCACGCCGACGGCCACAGTACGCCCTGCCATGGACGGCGCCGCCCAAGCCACAACTCCTCGCCAGCTGCCCTCGTGAGCAGGCCGCCCTTATCCCCAAGCCCGTCCGCTAGCACCGACCCTGCTCCGGCCATCGCCACGTCGCTCTGCCACAAAAGAAGCGGTCGGCCGGCGATCTTATCCCCAGCAGCGGCGGAACCGACCTTCCCGGGCTATAAATGGCCCCCGACCTCGCTCCAGCATCCTCAGGCAAGCCGTAGAGTGCACCCCCCGCTCAAATCCCTCTGGAACCATCATCTTCCCTGCCTCCGGCCGGTTCGGTCGCCGCCACAATCCAGTGACGTGCGTCACAAACAGAGTCCCCCCCGCCCATCCAGCACCACCGTCACCTTCCCCTCGACCTTGCGGAGCTGCCCGACCCCTCAAACGCGATCAAAACCCACCGTAGCCCAATTCCCCAATCATGCCCGAAGCTTCCTCCGCCGCGGAGCTCGCCGCTGGTGACTCCCTCCTTCCCCACCGGCCAGTCGACCACTGGGAGGACCTCCTAGGAGTGGCGGATCCATCCCTGCCCTCAGATGCCCTCGAGGAGCCTTCATTCGCCGGCGACGATCACCAGAATCCCACCCCCGCTCGGGCAGAGGAAAAGGAGGGAGAGGCGACTGGTCAAACCTGACCAGTGGGCCCCGTGGACCCACTGTCAGTGAACCACGCGCCCGTCCACGCTGGATAAGTGAAGGCGTAAAATCCCCGAGTACGTCTCCCCTGGCCCGAAAGCGTATTCCTTTTGAGACATTTATTTTGACCAAAACTTTGACTGGCTATAACTTTTTAAATATAAGTCCAAATGACTTGATTCTTTTACTGTTATTTCCCAAATATTGTCTAGTTTATTTTCATGTTTATTTCAAAATTTTCCAAGCAACTTTTTTTACTGTTTTGAAAGTATGTGTTGATTTCAAATTTTCTTAAATAGGATTTTTCGAGAGAGAAGAAGACTTTCAAAAGTTTTGGAGAGCACCTCACTTCTCCACACCTTGAAGGCGAGCATTCTGAACCCTGGCATAATATTGCCGTGTGTGGTTTGACTTGGTTGCAACACCACCTTGTCTCGAAATTTCCATTATTTATTAGGGTGATATGATCCTACTCGTAAGTGCATGTTAAGGATACCGTGCTCTTGAACATTGATATGTGGTGATAGTGGTCACCCTCATATAGCCTTCATACCTACCGGAAGGAAACCGGGAAAGCTTCTGTCTTGGGTAGACACGATGCTTGTCTCCAGTTCCTCGTCGAGACAGTTGTGTCCGATATGGCATGATGAGGTATGATGGGGGTGATTCTGTCTGTTGGATTGAAATATATTTATTATGCTAATCATGCAGGGAATGCCTAAACCTCCTGAGTCGACCATAGATCGAGTCTTGTTCCGGTAACCCCCATACTTGTTTCGTACTACCACTTGTCCCTGCCATAGGTAGGGTACGGTTCAGTAAGCTGTCAACCCCTTTCCTAGCACACACCGTACAGAGAGGCCGTGGTGGAAGATACCGGCTGCATCCGGTAGTCATGCCACCTGGTCCGGGGGCATGGGTGTTTCGGTTGTAGCTGAAGGGGTAGCTCCCCTTGTTTGCGCGCGGTATAAATTTTGTGATCCCATGCTAGTCGAGGTTGTAGCCTCCCCACTTAGAGTTTTGCTTAACAGGTGTCAAGGGTGATTCCAGACACCGGTAAGTTAGGCTGGTGTGTGCGGTCAGGTGTGTTTTCGAATGAAAGACCGTAGACGGAATTAGTCCCGATGGACTAAAGGAATCCGTTGCTAGTGGGTAAGGAGCACACCCTCTGCAGAGATTAAACCTATTCGAATAGCCGTGTCCATGGTTAAGGACTATAGTCTGGGATGGGTCAAGTGTCGGTCTTAGTGTCGGTCTTTGGAGGAGAAACTACTAAACCAGAACATTGATTATGACTTGTGATATATGATGGTTATGATTATTATCATGGACTAACCATTTGTATTAACTGAAATAATGAATATCCCTGGGACGGTTCTACCTCCTGGATATTCACTGCGATTATGTTTATACATATAAGCCCTTTATGTGGTGTCGCACAGACGCCCGACTGTGGCATGCTTGTTATTCCTTTTATATATAAGCCCTTTATGTGGTGTCGCTCAGAGGCCCGACGGTGGCATGCTTGTTATTTCAATTACTTATAAGCCCTTTATGTGGTGTCGCACAGACGCCTGACTGTGGCATGCTTGTTATTTCTTTTATATATAAGCCCTTTATGTGGTGTCGCACAGACGCCCGACTGTGGCATGCTTGTTATTTCTTTTATATATAAGCCCTTTATGTGGTGTCGCACAGACGGCCGACTGAGGCATGCTTTATATTATTACCCTTTTGAGGCGTCGCTTCAGACACCCGATCGATGCATTTTATTTCATCCCTAGGGTTGTTGTTCATGTTCTATATGATTAACTTGTTTGTGCGCATCATATATCTGAATTCGTGATAGACGTAGTGATCATGGCATATTTCAGGGCATGATTATCATTTGTTCTATTATACCTGTGTTCATAATGTTTGCGAGTACATTCAAAGTACTCACTGGCTTGTCCCTAGCTATTGTCTTGGGCAGATTTTCTTGCGTGGAAAGGAGCGTTGCGATGACAGCCCCGGAACCTACGCAATGGAGATAGCAGCCTCGCGAAGATAGGAGTTACCCTGGTCAGCTGTTCCTGTGGGAAATAGAGTCCCATAGACGCTGGTGACCCGCAAACCGCTTCCGCCTTCAGCCACTAGAAAACCATTTGTTGTACTTATAGGCTAGAATGGTCTTGTACTACATATCCTGTATTTTGCTTGGAGTTTCTGTAACAAGTTGGTGCCTCATCAGCTAACAGTAATCTTGGGGCTGGTGAGCACAAGGGCCGCTTTTGGGAAATTAAATACCCCGAAAATCCGGTCCTGACAAACTTGGTATCAGAGCCAGGCTGACCGTTGGCTAATCCTATCTTAGCCAGGTCAATAAACCTAGGTAAACCAACCCACCAGACCTTGACCAAACCCGGGCCAAGCTTCTCGCGTAAGATAGCCACCCAGTGAGCCCGACACCTTTTGGTAGTCGGTGCCCAACCTACCCGCCTAGCCAGTCGATCACGCGCCAGTGACCGGCCCTAAATAGTCTTTTTCGCAAGCGTGCGAAGGAAGACTCCGTCCCCTTTTTCTATAAAAAGGGCACACTAGCTCAACCCAGCACAACACAGCCTCTACCCCAAACCGAGCTATAATGCCAGGACCCATTGTTCACAATGAGACCACAGCAACCAACCTTGGAGGTTTTGTGACCGTGCTAGCAAACCTCACCCGCCGTGCCTTTGCATTAGAAGAGCCCCCAGAATATGTTGTGTACCAAGGGTCCATGAGCGGTGAGAGCCGTCAATTTTGGGCCACTGTGCACGTCTATGGTAGGGGTCTATCGCCAGAACGCCCCTACAGGTTCACCGGAAGGACAACTTCCTTTGAGCCACAAGCCATCCAATAGCTGCTCGAGAAGCTATAGTTCAACTCCGGCACTTGTCGCCCAGAGTTAACTGTCGCTCGTTCTACTACTACCCCAGCCGTGACGGGTATGGTAGACCACCCCATGTTGCCAACGGAGACCACAAGACGGACCCTGCATTATTGCATCTGGTGCGCTATGTAAATGCACTAGAGGGACTGTTCGATCAGATCACCCTTGATCTAATCACAGCTCGTGGAGAACTGGTTCGCCGAGCCCTGGCAAGAAGAGAAGATGAGCCCGACGCCGACAACCCAGTCGTGCTATTCGGACAACCGATCGAGACCTTGAGGTCAGCCCCAGCCATCGACCAAGGTGCTTTGATGACCCCAGAAGTGCTTCGTCGCCTTTTGGGAACACGCTCCAACGGGATTGTGGCCAACAATCCCCGCGATGGTCATCAACGCTACCCCAACTCTACAGTTCCTCAACCACCTCCAGCTAACCCCGACGGTGAGGCCAATGGAGAAGCCTCGACATCCACAAGGCACACCCGCTTAGATATAAACGAGGTGGACTAAGTCACTCGAGTAGTACCGAGTCTCAGTATGTCCACAACCTGTAATTGTGTGATCCTTTATCGCCACAATGTTGGCTGCTTGTGCACCCCTATTTTGAATAGTAGCGGTGTACGGTTGCATTTTTAATTCCGGGCGTAGCTACCAGAGACCAACCCCGACGGCATCCACAGTAACACGTCACTTTTGTGAGATGTGTGTATCTGTGGCTTTGACCCCGAACCCCATGAGAGCAGAACCGGCAAACTAGTGCCCCTCACCGCGGTAAATAACCCAGCTCAGTTGCTATATAAGAGGCCACCTCGTGACCTTGCCAAGTCCCCCTCACCTTGTGCACCACCCTCACAACCATTTCTTGCCATGCCGAGCCCTAGTATTTATCTGAGAACCCCAGATGCAACCCCGGGTAGTTTTGTTAAAATATTGTGGGACTTTTCCTGCAGTACCATGGGTTCTACCCAGCCACCCCAGTACGAGCTGCTCAAATCGAGAATCACCTCATCCACCTCGAAATATTGGGCAGTAGTGCACATCCCTCCAGTCAACTCAAACCAAGACCCAACGGAAGTCTCCTTCCTGGGGAAATCTATGCCGACCCCGCAAATGGCCATAGAAGCTGCTGCACATGAAGCACTTGTTCGCCTTCGATTTGTGGTACCTTATTCCAGCGAACGAGGGTATTACTACTTCCCGAGTCGAGCAGCACCCGGAGGAGTGACATCTTTTCCCAGTGGACGAATTGAGAGAGACCCAGTACTGGCCAACCTTGTCCAGTAAGTCATCGCTCAGGAAGGTTTGACCCAGCGAGTAATGGGTTATCTCCAAAGCCTCGCTGATTTAAATCCTCAGATCGCCATCGGCAGACCACTGAGGCCCGACCAGGAAAGACACATTCATCGTCTGGTCAATCCGCTTCCCCCAATAGAAGAAGAGTGCGCCCCTGTACCAGAGACATTTTCTCGGGACCCCGTCCAGTTGCCATTTTCATTCTAGACGTCACTACTATGTTTACTATTGCAACATTTATTTTTTGTGTCGTAACTTATGCGTGGTACACTGAGTTTGTGCGACGAGTCAATTATTTGGTTTCAATCATTATGAGTAGTTTTACTGTTGTAAATTTTTGATTAACTAATTTTCACTCGCGAAAAAAATCCCAAAGTGAGATTTCTTTTCCCTGAGTTGCTACAACATATATCTCCTCATGACATGGATTTTTATTCACGCAGCACCACGGCAGCAGGCTCACAGCCACAACCTCTCGAACACATGCACTGCTTGCAAAACCGTGTAACCGTGTTGCATCTAACTGATCACCCCCCTAACACACCACAGTCTCTGAAGGAGAGATTAGTGGATAATCATCCGGATATGAGTTACCTCCAGCACACTGACAGCAGTTAGCACAGGACATCGCACCTAATCCTCGTGCTCACCGCCGTCGCGAAGAGCCAGCACTCGAGCAGCAGCGTCACGTCGATCATCGAGGATCATCGTGAAGGAAATATGCCCTAGAGGCAATAATAAAGTTATTATTTATTTCCTTATATCATGATAAATGTTTATTATTCATGCTAGAATTGTATTAACCGAAAACATAATACATGTGTGAATACATAGAGAAACAGAGTGTCACTAGTATGCCTCTACTTGACTAGCTCGTTAATCAAAGATGGTTATGTTTCCTAACCATGAACAAAGAGTTGTTATTTGATTAACGGGATCACATCATTAGGTGAATGATTTGATTGACATGACCCATTCCATTAGCTTAGCACCCGATCGTTTAGTATGTTGCTATTGCTTTCTTCATGACTTATACATGTTCCTATGACTATGAGATTATGCAACTCCCGTTTGCCGGAGGAACACTTTGTGTGCTACCAAACGTCACAACGTAAATGGGTGATTATAAAGGTGCTCTACAGGTGTCTCCAAAGGTACATGTTGGGTTGGCGTGTTTCGAGATTAGGATTTGTCACTCCGATTGTCGGAGAGGTATCTCTGGGCCCTCTCGGTAATACACATCGTATAAGCCTTGCAAGCATTGCAACTAATGAGTTAGTTGTGAGATGATGTGTTACGGAACGAGTAAAGAGACTTGCCGGTAACGAGATTGAACTAGGTATGGGATACCGACGATCGAATCTCGGGCAAGTAACATACCGATGACAAAGGGAACAATGTATGTTTTTATGCGGTCTGACCGATAAAAGATCTTCGTAGAATATGTAGGATCCAATATGAGCATCCAGGTTCCGCTATTGGTTATTGACCGGAGACGTGTCTCGGTCATGTCTACATTGTTCTCGAACCCGTAGGGTCCGCACGCTTAAGGTTTCGATGACAGTTATATTATGAGTTTATGAGTTTTGATGTACCGAAGTTAGTTCGGAGTGCCGGATGTGATCACGGACATGACGGGGAGTCTCGAAATGGTCGAGACATAAAGATTGATATATTGGACGGCCATATTCGGACACCGGAAGTGTTCCGGGTGATTTTGGAGAAAACCGGAGAGCCGGAGGGTTACCGGAACCCCCCCGGGAGAAGAAATGGGTCATATGGGCCTTAGTGGAGAGAGAGAGGGGCAGCCAAAGGTGGGCCGCGCGCCTCCTCCCCCCTGGTCCGAATTGGACTAGGAGAGGGGGGCGGCGCCCCCCTTTCCCTCTCCCTCCCCGCTTCCTTCCTACTCCTACTAGGAGGAGGACTCCTCCTTGGCGCGCCTATAGGGCCGGCCAGCCTCCTCCCCTTGCTCCTTTATATACGGGGCAGGGGGCACCCCTAGACACACAAGTTGATCCACGTGATCATATTCTTAGCCGTGTGCGGTGCCCCCTTCCACCATAGTCCTCGATAATATTGTGGCGGTGCTTAGGAGAAGCCCTGCGACGGTAGTGCATCAAGATCGTCACCACGCCGTCGTGCTGACGGAACTCTTCCCCGACACTTTGCTGGATCGGAGTCCGGGGATCGTCATCAAGCTGAACGTGTGCTAGAACTCGGAGGTGCCGTAGTTTCGGTGCTTGATCGGTCGGGCCGTGAAGACGTACGACTACATCAACCAAACGCTTCCGTTGTCGATCTACAAGGGTACGTAGATCACACTCTCCCCTCTCGTTGCTATGCATCACCATGATCTTGCATGTGCATAGGAAATTTTTTGAAATTACTACGTTCCCCAACAGTGGCATCCGAGCCTAGGTTTTATATGTTGATGTTATATGCACGAGTAGAACACAAGTGAGTTGTTGGCGATATAAGTAATACTACTTACCAGCATGTCATACTTTGGTTCGGCGGTATTGTTGGACGAAGCGGCCCGGACCGACATTACGCGTACGCTTACGCGAGACCGGTTCTCCTGACGTGCTTTGCACATAGGTGGCTTGCGGGTGACAGTTTCTCCAACTTTAGTTGAACCGAGTGTGGCTACGCCCGGTCCTTGCGAAGGTTAAAACAGCACCAACTTGACAAACTATCGTTGTGGTTTTGATGTGTAGGTAAGATTGGTTCTTGCTTAAGCCCGTAGCAGCCATGTAAAACTTGCAACAACAAAGTAGAGGACGTCTAACTTGTTCTTGCAGGGCATGTTGTGATGTGATATGGTCAAGACATGATGCTAAATTTTATTGTATGAGATGATCATGTTTTGTAACCGAGTTATCGGCAACCGGCAGGAGCCATATGGTTGTCGCTTTATTGTATGCAATGCAATCGCGCTGTAATGCTTTACTTTATCACTAAGAGGTAGCGATAGTCGTGGAAGCATAAGATTGGCGAGAGGACAACGATGCTACGATGGAGATCAAGGTGTCGCGCCGGTGACGATGGTGATCACGACGGTGCTTCGAGGATGGAGATCACAAGCACAAGATGATGGCCATATCATATCACTTATATTGATTGCATGAGATGTTTATCTTTTATGCATCTTATCTTGCTTTGATTGACGGTAGCATTATAAGATGATCTCTCACTAAATTTTCAAGATAAAAGTGTTCTCCCTGAGCATGCACCGTTGCCAAAGTTCGTCGTGCCCAGACACCACGTGATGATCGGGTGTGATAAGCTCTACGTCCATCTACAACGGGTGCAAGCCAGTTTTGCACACGCAGAATACTCAGGTTAAACTTGACGAGCCTAGCATATGCAGATATGGCCTCGGAACACTGAGATCGAAAGATCGAGTGTGAATCATATAGTAGATATGATCAACATAGCGATGTTCACCATTGAAAACTACTCCATTTCACGTGATGATCGATTATGGTTTAGTTGATTTGGATCACGTGATCACTTAGATGATTAGAGGGATGTCTATCTAAGTGGGAGTTCTTGAGTAATATGATTAATTGAACTTAAATTTATCATGAACTTAGTACCTGATGGTATCTTGCTTGTTTATACTTGATTGTAGATAGATGGCTCGTGCTGTTGTTCCATTGAATTTTAATGCGTTCCTTGAGAAAGCAAAGTTGAAAGATGATGGTAGCAATTACACGGACTGGGTCCATAACTTGAGGATTATCCTCATTGCTGCACAGAAGAATTACGTCCTGGAAGCACCGCTGGGTGCCAGGCCTGCTGCTGGAGCAACAACAGATGTTATGAACGTCTGGCAGAGCAAAGCTGATGACTACTCGATAGTTCAGTGCGCCATGCTTTACGGCTTAGAATCGGGACTTCAACGACGTTTTGAACGTCATGGAGCATATGAGATGTTCCAGGAGTTGAAGTTAATATTTCAAGCAAATGCCCGGATTGAGAGATATGAAGTCTCCAATAAGTTCTATAGCTGCAAGATGGAGGAGAACAGTTCTGTCAGTGAGCATATACTCAAAATGTCTGGGTATAATAATCACTTGATTTAGATGGGAGTTAATCTTCCAGATGATTGCGTCATTGACAGAATTCTCCAATCACTGCCACCAAGCTACAAGAGCTTTGTGATGAACTATAATATGCAAGGGATGAATAAGACTATTCCCGAGCTCTTCGCAATGCTGAAAGCTGCGGAGGTAGAAATCAAGAAGGAGCATCAAGTGTTGATGGTCAACAAGACCACTAGTTTCAAGAAAAAGGGCAAAGGGAAGAAGAAGGGGAACTTCAAGAAGAAAAGCAAGCAAGTTGCTGATCCGGAGAAGAAACCCAAGTCTGGACCTAAGCCTGAAACTGAGTGCTTCTACTGCAAGCAGACTGGTCACTGGAAGCGGAACTGCCCCAAGTATTTGGCGGATAAGAAGCATGGCAAGGTGAACAAAGGTATATGTGATATACATGTTATTGATGTGTACCTTACTAGAGCTCGCAGTAGCACCTGGGTATTTGATACTGGTTCTGTTGCTAATATTTGCAACTCGAAACAGGGACTACGGATTAAGCGAACACTGGCAAAGGACGAGGTGACGATGCGCGTGGGAAATGGTTCTAAAGTCGATGTGATCGCGGTCGGCACGCTACCTCTACATCTACCTTCGGGATTAGTATTAGACCTAAATAATTGTTATTTGGTGCCAGCGTTGAGCATGAACATTATATCTGGATCTTGTTTAATGCGAGACGGTTATTCATTTAAATTAGAGAATAATGGTTGTTCTATTTATATGAGTAATATCTTTTATGTTCATGCACCTTTGAAGAGTGGTCTATTTTTTATGAATCTCGATAGTAGTACACACATATTCATAATATTGAAGCCAAAAGATGTAGAGTTGATAATGATAGTGCAACTTATTTGTGGCACTGCCGTTTAGGTCATATCGGTGTAAAGCGCATGAAGAAACTCCATACCGATGGACTTTTGGAACCTCTTGATTATGAATCACTTGGTACTTGCGAACCATGCCTTATGGGCAAGATGACTAAAACACCGTTCTCCGGTACAATGGAGAGAGCAACAGATTTGTTGGAAATCATACATACAGATGTATGTGGTCCAATGAATGTTGAGGCTCGTGGCGGATATCGTTATTTTCTCACCTTCACAGATGATTTAAGCAGATATGGGTATATCTACTTAATGAAGCATAAGTCTGAAACATTTGAAAAGTTCAAAGAATTTCAGAGTGAAGTTGAAAATCATCGTAACAAGAAAATAAAGTTTCTGCGATCTGATCGTGGAGGAGAATATTTGAGTTACGTGTTTGGTCTACATCTGAAACAATGCGGAATAGTTTCGCAACTCACGCCACCCGGAACACCTCAGCGTAATGGTGTGTCCGAACGTCGTAATCGTACTTTACTTGATATGGTGCGATCTATGATGTCTCTTACAAATTTACCACTATCATTTTGGGGTTATGCTTTAGAGACGGCCGCTTTCACGTTAAATAGGGCACCATCAAAATCCATTGAGACAACACCTTATGAACTATGGTTTGGCAAGAAACCGAAGTTGTCGTTTCTTAAAGTTTGGGGCTGCGATGCTTATGTGAAAAAGCTTCAACCTGATAAGCTCGAACCCAAATCGGAGAAATGTGTCTTCATAGGATACCCAAAGGAGACTGTTGGGTACACCTTCTATCACAGATCCGAAGGCAAGACATTCGTTGCTAAGAATGGATCCTTTCTAGAGAAGGAGTTTCTCTCGAAAGAAGTGAGTGGGAGGAAAGTACACTTGACAAGGTAACTGTACCTGCTCCCTTATTGGAAAGTAGCGCATCATAGAAAACTGTTTCTGTGACACCTACACCAGTTAGTGAGGAAGCTAATGATGATGATCATGAAACTTCAGAACAAGATACTACTGAACCTCGTAGATCAACCAGAGTGAGATCCGCGCCAGAGTGGTACGGTAATCCTGTTCTAGAAGTCATGCTACTAGATCATGATGAACCTACGAACTATGAAGAAGCGATGGTGAGCCCAGATTCCGCAAAATGGCTTGAAGCCATGAAATCTGAGATGGGATCCATGTATGAGAACAAAGTATGGACTTTGGTTGACTTGCCCGATGACCGGCAAGCAATTGAGAATAAATGGATCTTCAAGAAGAAGACTGACGCTGACGGTAATATTACTGTCTACAAAGCTCGACTTGTCGCAAAAGGTTTTCGACAAGTTCAAGGGATTGACTACGATGAGACCTTCTCACCCGTAGCGATGCTTAAGTTTGTCCGAATCATGTTAGCAATCGCCGCATTTTATGATTATGAAATTTGGCAGATGGATGTCAAAACTGCATTCCTGAATGGATTTCTGGAAGAAGGGTTGTATATGATGCAACCAGAAGGTTTTATCGATCCAAAGGGAGCTAACAAAGTGTGCAAGCTCCAGCGATCCATTTATGGACTGGTGCAAGCCTCTCGGAGTTGGAATAAACGCTTTGATAGTGTGATCAAAGCATTTGGTTGTATACAGACTTTTGGAGAAGCCTATATTTACAAGAAAGTGAGTGGGAGCTCTGTAGCATTTCTGATATTATATGTGGATGACATATTACTAATTGGAAATGATATAGAATTTCTGGATAGCATAAAGGGATACTTGAATAAGAGTTTTTCAATGAAAGACCTCAGTGAAGCTGCTTACATATTAGGCATTAAGATCTATAGAGATAGATCAAGACGCTTAATTGGACTTTCACAAAGCACATACCTTGACAAAGTTTTGAAGAAGTTCAAAATGGATCAAGCAAAGAAAGGGTTCTTGCCTGTGTTACAAGGTGTGAAGTTGAGTAAGACTCAATGCCCGACCACTGCAGAAGATAGAGAGAAAATGAAAGATGTTTCCTATGCTTCAGCCATAGGCTCTATCATGTATGCAATGCTGTGTACCAGACCTGATGTGTGCCTTGCTATAAGTCTAGCAGGGAGGTACCAAAGTGATCCAGGGGTGGATCACTGGACAGCGGTCAAGAACATCCTGAAATACCTGAAAAGGACTAAGGATATGTTTCTCATATATGGAGGTGAAAAAGAGCTCATCGTAAAAGGTTACGTTGATGCAAGCTTTGACACTGATCCGGACGATTCTAAATCGCAAACCGGATACGTGTTTACATTAAACGGTGGAGCTGTCAGTTGGTGCAGTTCTAAACAAAGCGTTGTAGCGGGATCTACATGTGAAGCGGAGTACATAGCTGCTTCGGAAGCAGCAAACGAAGGAGTCTGGATGAAGGAGTTCATATCCGATCTAGGTGTCATACCTAGTGCATCGGGTCCAATGAAAATCTTTTGTGACAATACTGGTGCAATTGCCTTGGCAAAGGAATCCAGATTTCACAAGAGAACCAAACACATCAAGAGACGCTTCAATTCCATCCGGGATCTAGTCCAGGTGGGAGACATAGAGATTTGCAAGATACATACGGATCTGAATGTTGCAGACCCGTTGACTAAGCCTCTTCCACGAGCAAAACATGATCAGCACCAAAGTGCCATGGGTGTTAGAATCATTACTGTGTAATCTAGATTATTAACTCTAGTGCAAGTGGGAGACTGAAGGAAATATGCCCTAGAGGCAATAATAAAGTTATTATTTATTTCCTTATATCATGATAAATGTTTATTATTCATGCTAGAATTGTATTAGTCGGAAACATAATACATGTGTGAATACATAGACAAACAGAGTGTCACTAGTATGCCTCTACTTGACTAGCTCGTTAATCAAAGATGGTTATGTTTCCTAACCATGAAAAAAGAGTTGTTATTTGATTAACGGGATCACATCATTAGGTGAATGATCTGATTGACATGACCCATTCCATTAGCTTAGCACCCGATCGTTTAGTATGTTGCTATTGCTTTCTTCATGACTTATACATGTTCCTATGACTATGAGATTATGCAACTCTCGTTTGCCGGAGGAACACTTTGTGTGCTACCAAATGTCACAACGTAAATGGGTGATTATAAACGTGCTCTACAGGTGTGTCCAAAGGTACATGTTGGGTTGGCGTATTTCGAGATTAGGATTTGTCACTCCGATTGTCAGAGAGGTATCTCTGGGCCCTCTCGGTAATACACATCACATAAGCCTTGCAAGCATTGCAACTAATGAGTTAGTTGTGAGATGATGTGTTACGGAACGAGTAAAGAGACTTGCCGATAACGAGATTGAACTAGGTATGGGATACCGACGATCGAATCTCGGGCAAGTAACATACCGATGACAAAGGGAACAATGTATGTTGTTATGCGGTCTGACCGATAAAAGATCTTCGTAGAATATGTAGGATCCAATATGAGCATCCAGGTTCCGCTATTGGTTATTGACCGGAGACGTGTCTCGGTCATGTCTACATTGTTCTCGAACCCGTAGGGTCCGCATGCTTAAGGTTTCGATGACAGTTATATTATGAGTTTATTAGTTTTGTTGTATCGAAGTTAGTTCGGAGTCCCGTATGTGATCACGGACATGAGAAGGAGTCTCGAAATGGTCGAGACATAAAGATTGATATATTGGACGGCTATATTCGGACACCGGAAGTGTTCCGGGTGATTTTGGAGAAAACCGGAGAGCCGGAGGGTTACCGGAACCCCCCCGGGAGAAGTAATGGGCCATATGGGCCTTAGTGGAGAGAGAGAGGGGCAGCCAAAGGTGGGCTGTGCGCCTCCTCCCCCCTGGTCTGAATTGGACTAGGAGAGGGGGGCAGCGCCCCCCTTTCCCTCTCCCTCCCCACTTCCTTCCCCCTCCTAGTAGGAGTCCTACTCCTACTAGGAGGAGGACTCCTCCTTGGCGCGCCTATAGGGCCGGCCGGCCTCCTCCCCTTGCTCCTTTATATATGGGGGCAGGGGGCACCCCTAGACACACAAGTTGATCCACGTGATCATATTCTTAGCCGTGTGCGGTGCCCCCTTCCACCATAGTCCTCGATAATATTGGCGCGGTGCTTAGGTGAAGCCCTGCAACGGTAGTGCATCAAGATCGTCACCACACCGTCGTGCTGATGGAACTCTTCCTTGACACTTTGCTGGATCGGAGTCCGGGGATCGTCATCAAGCTGAACGTGTGCTAGAACTCGGAGGTGCCGTAGTTTCGGTGCTTGATCGGTCGGGCCGTGAAGACGTACGACTACATCAACGAAACGCTTACGTTGTCGATCTACAAGGGTACGTAGATCACACTCTCCCCTCTCGTTGCTATGCATCACCATGATCTTGCGTGTGCGTAGGAATTTTTTTGAAATTACTGCGTTCCCCAACACATCGCGCATAGGAGCACGGAGAGCCCCAGCAATGCCGCCAGCCCTCCGCACATCAGGATCACGTACCAGTCCGGCACCGCCCCTGCCATTAGAGCCTTGTCTCGAGCTTCTGCAAACGGAAATGGAGGAGGGAGAAGGAGAAGGAGAGGCGAGGCCAGGTGTGAGGAAGAGAGAGCAGCACCTCGGCCGTTTTATAGCTTGAGATTGGTGTACGGTGGACGAAGTCCACCAGCGCCGCTCGTCGCCCGATCGCCGGTGTTCGGAGGCGAATCCGCGAGCAGTGCCGACAGCACGCTGGCCCGTGAGGTGAGTGCACGCTGCACCAGCAGCTAGCACGCCGCGCACTACCGTAGGTACGGCCTAGATGCCCTACGCGCTAGACGTCGCCGGTGGAGAAAGCGCGGGAAAGCGCGCGGGAGAGAGGAAGAAGAGAGAACCGGAGGAAGAAGAAGAGATTTTTCCACGCAGCACCAGTGTTCCACACTGTGTTTTTACACCACTTATTGCCCTCACACTGTAGCCACATTTTATTGCATATATTTTCTTAAAACAGTTTTTAACAAATCTCGAGGACGAGATTTTTCTTAAGGGGGGTAGTGTTGTGACACCCCAAAATTTTACCCTTGTTTTATTGATTAAAAATTTTGCCAGGAAATTTAAAACTTTATTTTCTGGATTTTCCTTTTAATTTAAGAGCCATTCTTTACCTTATTATTATGGGGTTTTTACCTCAAGTGAAAAAACTTTCCAAATGTATTATTGGACATGTTTCTCCCCTCAAGAAAAACATTTCTATTATCAGTGGATTTATTTGCATAATTATTCCTTTCTGAGCCTTATTCCTTAAAATGATTTTTCTTAAGTTTCAGGACCCAATTTGCACTGCAACCTTTTGATATATTTATCTAAAATTCCAACCAAAATTTGGAGATGTCATGTCATGTTTTTGAATCACTTTTATGCAAAAATATATTTCATTAATTTGATATTTTGAGCTCTACACCAATTTTTCAAATCTAGTCCAGTGGGCAATTTTGCACTACAACCTATTTAAATATTTCTTTAAAACCTCCAATAAAATTGTGGGATGTTAGTAGTAGTATGTAATTCAAATTTATGCAAAAACCCAGTGATGTTCTTTGAAAAAATTGAGTGAATCAACCTCTTTTACTTTCTGGTCCAGTTTGGCTTTTTCTACTGCAACCCTAATTTATTTTGCTCTAGTGCCCTTGAGCTTTCTCCTGCTTATAGCCCATCTTACAAAACCCTTAAGTCCAGAAGAGTGGGCCCATCGGAAGATTTTTGGTTCATGAAACAATGCCATTTACCTTCTGCCCAAAACTGAAGTTTTGCAAAACTTGCACTAACAAGTTTTTGCTTTTGACAGACTAACTTCACCACCCTCTTATTCATCCAAAGACACACTGATCTGGAGAATTTGGCCACCCCAAGAATTGCCTAGATGACCTTGGCATTCTGTCAAACACCCTGAGTGCATAGCCAGTTTTGGCATGATTTTAAGTTTACTTTGTGAACTTGATCATTTGACCTAACAACCATGTCCATTGATCTCCTCACTAACTCTAACCTAGTCCTGTTATTTGCCAGCCCCGCTCAAGCACTCTAGAATGCCCTGGCATTTTGCTGAGCATGTAGCGTGCGTGCTCTGGGCGCGCCCAGAGCGCGCGTTTTGCACGTGCGTGCGCACGGGTCGCCGCGTCGCGCCCCGGCCCTTGCTCGCCTGCAGAGCCACACCCCCGGCCTCATCCACTCACCTGAACACGCCAGCTCGCCCATGGCGCCCTACAGCACCGCCGCCAGGGCCCTCTTGGCGGCACGCCGACGGCCACAGTACGCCCTGCCATGGATGGCGCCGCCCAAGCTACAACTCCTCGCCAGCTGCCCTCGTGAGCAGGCTGCCCTTATCCCCAAGCCCGTCCGCTAGCACCGACCCTGCTCCGGCCATCGCCACGTCGCTCTGCCACAACAGAAGCGGTCGGCCGGCGATCTTATCCCCAGCAGCGGCGGAACCGACCTTCCCTGGCTATAAATGGCCCCCGACCTCGCTCGAGCATCCTCAGGCAAGCCATAGAGTGGACCCCCCGGCCGGTTTGGTCACCGCCACAATCCAGTGCCGTGCGTCGCAAACAGAGTCCCCCCCGCCCATCCAGCACCACCGTCACCTTCCCCTCGACCTTGCGGAGTTGCCCGACCCCTCAAACGCGATCAAAACCCACCGTAGCCCAATTCCCCAATTATGCCTAAAGCTTCCTCCGCCGCGGAGCTCGCCACCGGTGACTACCTCCGTCCCCGCCGACCAGTCGACCACCGGGAGGACCGCCTAGGAGTGGCGGATCCATCCCTTCCCTCGGATGCCCTCGAGGAGCCTTCGTTCGCCGACGACGATCACCGGAATCCCGCCCCCGCTCGGGCAAAGGAAAAGGAGGGAGAGGCAACTTGTCAAACCTGACCAGTGGGCCCCGTGGACCCACTTTCAGTGAACCACGCGCCCGTCCACGCTGGATAAGTGAAGGCGTAAAATCCCCGAGTACGTCTCCCCTGGCCCGTAAGCGTATTCCTTTTGAAACATTTTCTTTTCTGTTTTATTTTAAAAACAGATTTTGACCAAAACTTTGTCTGGCTATAACTTTTTAAATATAAGTCCAAATGACTTGATTCTTTTTCTGTTGTTTCCCGAATATTGTCTAGTTTATTTTCATGTTTATTTCAAAATATTCCAAGCAACTTTTTTTTACTGTTCTGAAAGTATGTGTTGATTTCAAATTTTCTTAAATAGGATTTTTGGAGAGAGAAGAAGACTTTCAAAAGTTTTGGAGAGCACCTCACCTCTCCACACCTTGAAGGCGAGCATTCTGAACCCTGGCATAATATTGCCGTGTGTGGTTTGACTTGGTTGCAACACCACCTTGTCTCGAAATTTCCATTATTTATTTGGGTGATATGATCCTACTCGTAAGTGCATGTTAATGATACCATGCTCTTGAACATTGATATGTGGTGACAGTAGTCACCCTCATATAGCCTTCATACCTACCGGAAGGAAACCGGGAAAGCTTCTGTCTTGGGTAGACACGATGCTTGTCTCCAGTTCCTCGTCAAGACAGTTGTGTCCGGCATGGCATGATGAGGTATGATGGGGGGTGATTCTGTCTGTTGGATTGAAATATATTTGTTATGCTAATCATGCAGGGAATGCCTAAACCTCCTCAGTCGACCATAGATCAAGTCTTGTTCCAGTAACCCCCATACATGTTTCGTACTACCACTTGTCCCTGCCATAGGTAGGGTACGGTTCAGTAAGCTGTCAACCCCTTTCCTAGCACACACCGTACAGAGAGGCCATGGTGGAAGATACCGGCTGCATCCGGTAGGCATGCCACCTGGTCCGGGGGCATGGTTGTTTCGGTTGTAGCCGAAGGGGTAGCTCCCCTAGTTTGCGCGCGGTATAAATTTTGTGATCCCATGCTAGTCGAGGTTGTAGCCTCCCCACTTAGAGTTTTGCTTAACAGGTGTCAAGGGTGATTCCAGACACCGGTAAGTTAGGCTGGTGTGTGCGGTCAGGTGTGTTTTCGAATGAAAGACCGTAGACGGAATTAGTCACGATGGACTAAAGGAATCCGTTGCTAGTAGGTAAGGAGTACACCCTCTGCAGAGATTAAACCTATTCGAATAGCCGTGTCCATGGTTAAGGACTACAGTCTGGGATGGGTCAAGTGTCGGTCTTAGTGTCGGTCATCGGAGGAGAAACTACTAAACCAGAACATTGATTATGACTTGTGATATATGATGGTTATGATTATTATCATGGACTAACCATTTGTATTAATTGAAATAATGAGTATCCCTGGGACGGTTCTACCTCCTTGATATTCACTGCGATTATGTTTATACATATAAGCCCTTTATGTGGTGTCGCACAGATGCCCGACTGTCGCATGCTTGTTATTCCTTTTATATATAAGCCCTTTATGTGGTGTCGCTTAGACGCCCGACTGTGGCATGCTTGTTATTTCAATTATTTATAAGCCCTTTATGTGGTGTCGCACAGACGCCTGCCTGTGGCATGCTTGTTATTTCTTTTATATATAAGCCCTTTATGTGGTGTCGCACAGACGCCCGACTGTGGCATGCTTGTTATTTCTTTTATATATAAGCCCTTTATGTGGTGTCCACAGACGCCTGACTGAGGCATGCTTTATATTATTACCCTTTCGAGGCGTCGCTTCAGACACCCGATCGGTGCATTTTATTTCATCCCTTGGGTTGTTGTTCATGTTCTATATGATTAACTTGTTTGTGCGCATCATATATCTGGTTCCGTCATAGACGTAGTGATCATGGCATACTTCAGGGCATGATTATCATTTGCTCTATTATACCTGTGTTCATAATGTTTGCGAGTACATTGAAAGTACTCACTGGCTTGTCCCTGGCTATTGCCTTGGCCAGATTTTCTTGCATGGAAAGGAGCGTTGTGATGACAGCCCCGGAACCTACGCAATGGAGATAGCAGCCTCGCGAAGATAGGAGTTACCCTGGTCAGCTGTTCCTATGGGAAATAGAGTCCCATAGACGCTGGTGACCCGCAAACCGCTTCTGCCTTCAGCCACTAGAAAACCATTTGTTGTACTTATAGGCCAGAATGGTCTTGTACTACATATCCTGTATTTTGCTTGGAGTTTCTATAACAAGTTGGTGCCTCATCAGCTAACAGTAATCCTGGGGCTGGTGAGCACAAGGGCCACTTTTGGGAAATTAAATACCCCGAAAATCCGGTCCTGACAAAGAAGCCCACCAAAAAAAGAAAAAAATGAGAGAAAAGGTGAGAAGGGACAATGTTAGTATCCTTTTACCACACTTGTGCTTCAGAGTAGCACCATGTTCTTCATATAGAGAGTCTCTTGAGTTATCACTTTCATATACTAGTGGGAATTTTCATTGTAGAACTTGGCTTGTATATTCCGATGATGGGCTTCCTCAAATGCCCGAGGTCTCCATGAGCAAGCAAGTTGGATGCGCACCCACTTAGTTTCAGTTTGAGCTTTCATACACTTATAGCTCCAGTGCATCCGTTGCATGGCAATCCCTACTCCTCGCATTGACATCAATTGATGGGCATCTCTATAGACCATTGATAAGCCGCGTCGATGTGAGACTTTCTCTCTTTTTGTTTTCTCCACACAACCTCCACCATCATATTCTATTCCACCTATAGTGCTATATCCATGGCTTGCTCTCATGTATTGCATGAGGGTTGAAAAGGCTGAAGCGCATTAAAAAGTATGAACCAATTGCTTGGCCGACACCGGGATGAGCATGCGGGGTACCTTTTGTTAAGAAAAGGGAGCATAAAAGACTATATGATTTTGTAGGGATAACGTTCTTTAGCATTGATATTTTGAAAGACACGATTGTTTGTTGGGATGCCCGAGTATTAAATTCTTTTATGTCAAATGATAGACTATTGCTTTGAATCACTCGTGTCTTAATATTCATGCCATGATTAGATTACATGATCAAGATTATGCTAGGTAGCATTCCACATCAAAAATTATCTTTTTTATCATTTACCTACTCGAGGACAAGCAGGAATTAAGCTTGGGGATGCTGATACGTCTCCGTCGTATCTATAATTTTTGATTGTTCCATGCCAATATTCTACAACTTTTACATACTTTTGGTAACTTTTTATATTATTTTTGGGACTAACATATTGATCCAGTGCCTAGTGCCAATTCCTGTTTGTTGCATGTTTTTTTGTTTCGCAGAAAATCCATATCAAATGCAGTCCAAACAGAATAAAAACGGATGGAGAGTATTTTTGGAATATTTATGACTTTTGGGAAGAAGAATCAACGCAAGACGATGGTCGAGGGGCCCACGAGGCAGGGGGCGCGCCCCTGACCCTCGTCGACACCCCATAAGGCGGTTGTTGCCCTTCTTTCGCTGCAAGAAAGCTAATATCCGGAAAAAATCATGTTCAAAGTTTCAATCCAATCGGAGTTACGGATCTCCGGGAATATAAGAAACAGTGGAAGGGCAAAATCAGGAGCGCAGAAACCGAGAGAGACAGAGAGACATATCCAATCTCGGAGGGGCCGCCCCTCCCACGACATGGAGACCATGGACCAGAGGGGAAACCCTTCTCCCATCTAGGGAGAAGGTCAAGGAAGAAGAAGAAGAATGGGGGCTCTCTCCCCCTCGCTTCCGGTGGCGCCGGAACGCCGTCGGGGCCATCATCATCACCGTGATCTACACCAACACCTCCGTCATCTTCACCAACATCTCCATCACATTCCCCCATCTATCTACAGCGGTCCACTCTCCCGCAACCTGCTGTACCCTCTACTTGAACATGGTGCTTTATGCTTCATATTATTTTCCAATGATGTGTTGCCATCCTATGATGTCTAAGTAGATTTTCGTTGTCCTTTCGGTGATTGATGAATTGCTATGATTGGTTTAATTTGCTTGTGGTTATGTTGCTGTCCTTTGGTGCCCATCATATGAGTGCGCGCGTGGATCACACCATAGGGTTAGTTGTACGTTGATAGGACTATGTATTGGAGGGCAAGAGTGACAGAAGCTTCAACCTAGCATAGAAATTGATGCATACAGGATTGAAGGGGGACCAATATATCTTAATGTTATGGTTGGGTTTTACCTTAATTAACGTTAGTAGTTGCAGATGCTTGCTAATGGTTCCAATCATAAGTGCATAGAATTCCAGGTCAGGGATGACATGCCAGGAGTGGCCTCTCCCACATAAAACTTGACTACATAAAAAAGACACATCCGTGACATTTTCGGCCGAACGAAATTTTTTCTATCATAGATATGACACTTCTATGACGATAATTGTGACAAAACTCGGTATCGTCATAGATGTGGTGGGCTCCTACTTCTATGACAAAAAATCATGACAAAAATGTGCTTTTTGTCCTAGGCGGGCCGGAGACGTAGCTGCATGACATTCTTTGGGCCGTCCATGACGAAAAAACCGTGGTAGAAGCGAGGGGGAGGAAAATATCAGGGAGTTCCCGGTTACGGTGGGAGGTCGGGGGCCGAGCGATGCGCGTTTCTCTCGTACACATACACGCGTGTGTGCGAGGCATTGGCTCTAACTGAACCCGAGCAAGGCGTTGGGCTCTAACTGAACCCGAGCGATTGCACCGCAGGCTACGCGTTACTGAACCCAAGCGATCGATCGATGGCTGTTAACTGAACCCGATCGAGCGATTCCTTCGCTACTTCTGCTAACTGAAGCCAATCGATGCAGCCTCTAGGATGAACAGTGAGCGTTGCGGGGGGTTTGGATGAACAGTGAGCGGTGGCGTTGCCTTTGGATGAACAGGACGCCGTGGTGTGGTGGAGGGCTGGATGAACAGTAGACGGTGGAGGGGTGCCCGTGGAGGGGTGGTTGAAAAGGACTCCATGGTGTGGAGGGCTGGATGAACAGTAGACGGTGGAGGGGTGGTTGAACAGTAGCCGGTGGAGTAGCGCGCGATGGAGGCTGGATGAACAGGAGCCCGTGGAGGCTGGAGGAGGTCGACGGTGGAGATGAGCAGTATTCCGTGGAGTCCCGTTTTGCGGTACGCCACACTCCTCCCGATGAACAGGACCCCCGTTTCGACCGTAGGAGGTCCGTTTCGTCCGTTTTGCGGTACGCCACACCCCTCCCGATCAACAGGACCCCCGTTTCGACCGTAGCGCTCCAACACAAGTCAGTTTCCTCCGTTTTGTGGTACACCACACCCCTCCCAATCAATAGGACCCCCATTTCGACCGTAGGAGGTCCGTTTCGTCCATTTTGCGGTACGCCACACCCCTCCTGATCAACAGGACCCCCGTTTCGACCGTAGGAGGTCGGTTTCCTCCGTTCTGCGGTACGCCAGACCTCGTTTCCATCGCATGATCCGTCCAAGCCCTCCCGATGAACACGACCACGCATTTCGTTCCGACCCAGCCGGTTGGCTCCCACGCGTTCCGTTGCCTCCTGATGAACACGACGCATTCTGTTGCCTCCCCATGAACACGACACATTCTGTTGCCTCCCCATCAACACGACGACGATGCTGTTTCTCCATTCCGACCCAGCAATGTACACGAGCCCTCGCCGTATGTATGCGCGAGTAGGCGTTCGAGACCCTGCCCGTATGTACGTACGTGGCCGTATTTTCTTTCTTGCACCCTGGCCGCTGTACATACGTGTACATGCTACATGCACGCCTCTACTACAACACGTGCGCACCTCTACATCCACCAGTATATATGTACGTACACGTTCACGACCAGAATGACAACGCTACGTACGCTTCGACCAGGTGGGTCCCGACTGTCAGGCACTTCCTTGCGTGCGAAGATGTAGCTGGTGGGTCCCAGCAGTCAGGGGGGCAAATCGTTTTTTTGCCCGGACGCACTTCCTTGCGTGCGAAGATGTAGCTGGTGGGTCCCAGCAGTCAGGGGGGGGCGAATCATTTTTTTTGCCCGGACGCACTTCCTTGCATGCGAAGATGTAGCTGGTGGGTCCCAGCAGTCAGGGGGAAATGTTTTTTCGCGAAATACGGTGGCCCGTCCGATGGGTCCCTGCTGTCAGGTGGAGGAATCATTATTTTGCGCGTAATAAGGAGGTACTTCCTTGCTGCGGCCATGGACCCAGCTGTCAGCCTCTCCACGTACAGTCCACGTCTGATGGAAGTCGTTCCTTGACCACGTTGACCATGCCGCGCCGAGAGCACCACGGCGGTGGACGACGGCGAGGACTAGGAAGGGGACGACTCGGAGCCGGGGAAGACGCATCAGTGGATGCCCACGTGAAGAGGAGTACGAGGGTTCACTGGTTCGGCTGCGGTGTGAGGCTGCTGTCGCCGTAGAATAACAGGGGGTGTGGGTGAGTAGAGGGATGGCCTGGCCAGCGGTGGGAGTAGTAGGGGGTGGTGAGGCCTCCGCGGCATCACAGCCGGCCACGGGAGGCAGGAGCACGCGGCACGACCGGCGCTAGTTTGGGCGGCTAGAGCAAGAAGGCCAGAGGTTAAAGAAGCACTACGGTCATTGGATGAACTTCGTACGGTAACAGGAGCTAGAATCGTTCATATTGACTAAGTTGACAAAGCCCTCCGTCCCCGTCAACTTGGTAGGCCCACAAGTCAGCCTCCCACTATGTTGGTTTCCAGCTGGCAGGGGGAATATTCATTTTTTTGTGCTAATAAGGAGGCACTTCCTTGCGTGCAAAGATAGCTTGTGGGTCCGACATGTCAGCGGGGGGCACGTTATTTTCGCGAAATACAGAGGCCCTTCCGGTGGGTCCCAGATGTCAGGTGGAGGAATCATTATTTTGCGCGTAATAAGGAGGCATTTCCTTGTGTGCGGCCGTGGACCCAGCTGTCAGCCTCTCCACGCACAGTCTACTTACGATGGTGTTGTTCGTTGACCATGTTGACCACGCCGCGCCAAGCGCATCCAAGGTGGTGGACGACGGCGAGGCCCCAGACAGCAACGAGCCGGAGATGGGAAGACGCGGGAGTAGAGTCACAGACGGAGAGGTGTACGAGGGTTAACTAGTTCTAGTGCGGTGTGGTTCGGTAGTCGGTGGAGAAGAACAGGAGGTGTGGAGGGGTGGAGGGATGGCCTGGCCAACGGTGGACTAGCGCTTCATAGCGAAGCGTGCTAAGCAGAGCCGCTAGCAGTAGGAGGCGGGAGGTGGTCCCGGCGGTGCTGGAGGAAGAAGACGAGAGATTGAAGATGGATGCCGGTCGTTGGATGTAAATCCAACGGCTAACATGTCAGAATCATTTGTTGACTAAATTGACAACGACTTGCGTTGGCTTCGACCTATTGGGCCACATTTCAGCCCCCAAAAATGTGGCACATATTCAACCCATTTTTTTTGAGAATTTACAGTCTTTTTTTTGCGCGGTAGAATTTACAGTCAATTTGATCTTTTTTTTGAATTACAGCCATTAGCTGGGCTGGGTGAACAAATAACGTAGCATCCATGTGGCCCATTTATTTTATTTCCTAAAAAATTACAGGCCATTTGCACTTTCTTGAAATACATGATTTTGCTAGGCCGATTCTAATTATAATGTTGGGTTGGGCCAGCAATGTTATCAAAAAATAAAAAGGGGTTGAGCATTTTGTTATAAGTATATTTAAATAATAAGTGATATTATTACATTCGTCCTTAAATCTTACCAAGCTTTTGTACACAATCACTAGGATTTTCGTGCCAAAACAATCCAGGAATTTATTTGTTAAGAAATTATTTTTATAAGTTAATAAGATGTGGGATATTGTTTTCTTACATATGTAAGTATCTATTAAATATATGGTGACAATAAAAATAATATATAATAATATATATATAATATAGTTAGAAGGGAAACATAAGTTGGACCTGGCGTTCCTATTCTTATGTAGAAAAATAGAACAGACCTCTGCATTTTCTTCAAAAAAGTACATAAATTGGGCTGCCAAAAATAAAACCTCGGATGGGAGGTCCATAGGCCAGTCGATACATGACGGCCCTAAGAAAATACAAACAGGCCTATGGACCTCCCATCCAAGGTCGTGGGCTGCGCATGTTAAAAATGAAAGCCTAGACGGGGCAGCCCAAAACCACGTCCAACACTTGCCAAAACTTCGTCCCTCCTTTTCTCTGTGTTTCGCACACTCAACATTGTGTGGGCATTTTGACTGTGCATCATATGAAGATGTGCTATGCATGAATGTTGATCAGCATTATGTTAACTGGCTGCTAGTTCCATTTTCGACCATGAATAAAACTTCCAACATGATGTTAACCCTGTTTGAAAAGGCCGTGTTAATATAAATGCTCTGCCTCTGAAAGTTGCAGTTTCTTATCTGAAACTGAACTTGCAGTTTCTTCTCTGAGAATCACATTGTCTGCACTTTTATACTCCAATGAAACTAAATTTTTTAAGTGCTAAAAATAGTTCTCTAGAATTCTTAAAATACTTCATATGCTCATTACTGCAAATCTGAAATTCAAAAGACATTCATATATGAAAGTACTCTCAAAATACACAACACAAAACACAATTCACAACCTGCAAATACTGACAACGCTAAGCTCCTCCTGACAATTCACAACCTGCCCGACACCTGGGCTGGGGGGGCAGCCCCCTCCTATTCCTCGGCGGCAGACAGCCGCCCCATGAGACGATGTGAACGGCGAGGAAGACGATGGCGGGGAAGCGTCGTTGGGCCAACTGCTTTTCTCCTCTTGCAGTTGGGTTCGGTTGACGAAGACTCCACCGGCTCGCTCTGGCAGGACGCCCTCAGAAACGACACCCTATAGATGCTTGATCTTTCAATCTCTGGTGGATGCTCCATCTGGGATCGATACTCCCACCACCGCTCCCTCACGATCGGATTCGGTGAATCTGTTTGCTCCATGGCCCAGAGGAGCAGCTCTATGTACTCCGGCGCGACTCCCTCCGGGAGTATTGCCACCTTTTCGCTCTGCCGGGGTTGCTGATCCACGGGCACCTATGGGACCGGCGGACCGGGTCCCTTTCGGTTCGGCGGGGGCGGAGGTTGCGCAAAGAGCAGATCGAGGCGAAGCACGCGAGCGATTTACCCAGGTTCGGGCCGCACGGATGCGTAAAACCCTACTCCTGCTTTGTGGTTTGGATTGATTTCTAGCTCGGGAGCGCGGAGTGCTACAGTACACACCAGCAGCTAGCAAGACCGAGCGTGAGTGTGTGAAAATGGCTCCCCCCCCTCCCCGTTGCACACGGGCCTCCTTTTATATGCTCAAGGGGTTACCGACATAGAGGAACGGAGGTCAAGGGCAAAAATGGAAAGGTGCTGTAGCAGGCACAGCTACCTGCTACAGTGTTATCATACCTAACCCTGACGGCAGGGGACAAGGGCATTAAATGCCCGTCTGTGTCGCCTAAACAGTACCGAAAGGGACCGCTAGGGACGCCACCGTTTGCCACGATGGTTATCTTGTCAGCGCCTGCTTGCCACCGCGCACCCCTAGCTGCACGGCCTCCTGCCACGTGTGCTTAGGAGGGTCCTAGAGCGACACGTGGCGGGTGTGCTGGAGCGCGGGCACGAAGTGGGGGTTTCCCGCGGCAAGCGCCTTGCCGCGGTTGTTGTCTTGTCGCGTCCGGGAGCTTGTCGCTCACCGGGTCTTGCCGGGGCGCGTGGCGCGTCGCGGCAAGTTTTCTTGGTATGCCTTGAGTGGCCTTCCCGGCAAGCTCCTCTTGCCGGGGTCTTGAGATGCTTTTGATAGCCTTCCCGGCAAGCTCCTCTTACCAGGGTCTTGTCTTCTTCCCGGCCAGCCCCTCTTGCCGGGGCCTTGGTTTGAGTGCTTTGTTCTTGAATGGTCTTCAAAGTAGCCGCGGAGGGTCTTGGTGGTCACCCAGCAAGCCTTGCCGCGGGGTGCTGCGACTGCCCGTGCACAAGTTCGGGGTACTAGGGTACCCCTACTCTAGTACACCGACAGGAGCCCCCGGGCCTGGGCCAGACACGGTGCCGAGCGCTGCTGGGCCAGGCCCAAAACAGTGCACAGGCATGCGCAGCCTAGGTTACGCCGAATCTTCCTCCATATCCACCGCGCCCTCCCCGAACGGCACGCGTTGAATGCGGCGTCGTGGGAGAGGTCGTGGGGGTTTCTTTACTCGGGAATGCGGAACGTCCGCCCCCCTCCCCCTTTAAAAGCAGGGGAAACAGGGGCAGTTGGCCCACTCGCCCGTTGCCGTTCCCAACCTCAGAAATCTCCGTCGCTCCCTTGCCTCCCCAAAGCCAGAGAGAGATAGCGACGCTCCGCCCCCCATCGCCACTAGCACCACCAACGCCGTCGACCTCCTCCACTGCTTCCGCCATGGCTCCGAAAGCTGACAAGGGGAAGACCGTGAAGACGACCGAGGCGCAGCGGCTCGCGGCGCTGCGGAAGGAGCGGTCCGTTTCCCCCCCCCCCCCCAAGCTCGGCGCGAAGGAGCTGAGGGAGAACTATTATCTGTTCTGGTCGGCGGAGACGCGCGCGCATCCGCGCACAAAGGTTCTCCCCGCCGCCGCTTGGGAGAAGGCTCCGAATGGGTACCCCTTCTTCGCATTGTTCTTCTATTGCGGGCTCTGCCCGCCCTTCTCTGATTTCTTCTGCGACATCATGAACACCTATGGATTCCACCTCCTCAATTTCACCCCCAATGCCGTCCTGACAATGGCAGTTTTCACACATCTCTGCGAAAACTTTGTCGGAGTCCTTCCCAACGTAGCCCTCTTCCGCCACTTCTTCATCCCCCGAGTAGAGAGAGGAGAGCCTCTATCCGGTGGGATTGCCTGGATCTCAAGGGCCGGCAAGAAGGAGACCTATCTGGAGGGAGAGTTCCGCGGCAAGTGGGAGGAGTGGAGAGCGGATTGGTGCTGGATTGACGAGGAGAGTCCGCAGCCATTTACCACCCGCCGACAAATCCCGGTAGCACGCGGCAGCGATTGGAGTGACATGGCCCCGGAGGACGCCAGGCTGAAGATTGCCGTCACCAGAATCCTGCACCTGAGGCTTGCCGGGCTTACGGTTGGCGCTGTTGGCGCAGACTTCCTTCGCCGCCGCATCGCCCCCCTGCAGGAACGGGGGAGGCCCACTTGGGAGTTCAAGAACGCGGCAGATATCATGAGGCTGCGGCCGGGCCTCAACTACAACTTCACAGTCCTGGAGCTCAACGCGATGCTGCAGGAGCTGTTCAAATATGACCCCCAGCATCCCGAGGCGTTCAGGTTGCCGGGGGGCGTCGTGCCTTTGTGCAACAATTCCGTGCTCGACCGCATCCGTGCAATGATGCAGGAGTGCGACTCGCACGGGATTGTGCCAACTTGGCAGGAGCCTGCCGACGAGGTCGTTCAGCAGTTCTTCGACGACTTGGTGGAAGTGCCAGTCCGCCCCGACGAGAAGGACGGCCTTACCCGCGACACTACCGACGCGGAGATGGCGCTCATCGCCACCAGGCTGGAGGAGGCGGCGGCAGCCGCAGCCGCGGGCGAGTTTGGGTTCACTACCGCGGAGGCAGATGCAGCAAAAGCGGCAAGCTGTGCCGAGCGAGGGGAGCCTGCCGGCAAGAAGGAGCTTGCCGAGCGTGGCGCCGAGCCGAGCGAGCCCGCCAAGGACACGAGCGGCTCGTTGGAAATCAATTCTTCCTCCTCCGCATCTTCGAGCAGCTTGCCGCAAGCAGAACCTCCATCCCCACCAAGAAGGCGTCTCCGCAAGGTCGGTGACGTGGCGGAGCGGCAAGCGGGTCAACAGTCGCCACGCCGCGTGACACGCTCCACCGCGGCAAACACCGTTGCCACGGGAGCGCCTCATGCTACGAAGGCAACCGGAGCGGAGTCTAGCCAGACCACCGCTTCAGTCCCTGCCGCTACTCACGCCGCACCAACGGCCGGAGCGGGGTCGTCTCGGACCGCCGCCACTGCTCCCGCCAAGCGGCCAAGGGAAGCTTCTCCTCCGCCTCCTCGCGCCGGGCGCGCGCCGGGCTTCGACTTCTCCGTGTTAAGCTCCGACGAGGAAGAAGAAGAAGAGTAAGCTTCTCTTGTTGTACTTGCATTTCTTCAGTTCTTGTTGTTGGTCTTGTTTCTCACTTGCTTTTCCCTGAATCTGTTCCTCTTTAGGACTCTGGCCCAGAGAGCGGCAAAGAGAGCTAAGGCCCCGGTGATCATCATCGAGGATGAGCCCACTGCGACAACAGGTGGCGCGCCCGAGACAACCTTGCCGGAGCCGGCGACTTTCCTCCATGGCAGCCCCCAGCGTAAGTGTGTGAATTATTTTCCGCGGCGAGGCGCGCATGGGTACTTGTCTTTGCCGATATCTTCTTGTTGACTTGTGTAGGAGCCGAGCAGCCCCACCAAGAGTCAGGGGAGAATCCCCCGACAAGGGAGAATTCTCCGGCAAGGGAAGGCTCCCCGGTGAGGGAGAAGTCTCCGGCAAGGGAGGGTTCTTCGGCGAGGGACAGCGCCAGCGGCCCCCCGACGATGGAGACCACGACCGCAGAGCCTGGTGCAGGTACTCCCCTTGCTTCGAAACTTCTCTTCGATCCTTCTTTTCTTGATCTTTATGAGTTTCTGCTGGATCCTGCTTGACTCTTCTCCCCTTTTCCGGCCGTCAGGTCCATCCGCTGCGGAGCAGATGGAGACCGAGGTCGCCGCCGATGAATCAGCCAGTGCTGGAGATGCCGCCGACGCAGAGGCCGCCAAGGCTGACGCCACAGCAACTGGCGAGGAGTCTGGCGATCGTACTGACGGCCCAGAGGCCGCAGGAGCGTCAGGCGCTACGCCAACCGCCGACCCATCCGCCGAAGCCGCAGCGCCAAGCTCCAAGGAGCCCCAGCCGGGCATTTATTTGAAGGCCGGCGACGACGTCTTCATCAATCTTCCCTGGGGATCAAGCTCCAGAGCGCCGGTCGAGGGGGAGGTCTTCGACGGAGAAGTGCTCGCCTCCGCGGGGTTGAAGCTAGTCGACGTGCCGAGCAGCAGCAGCAACGAGCCCGAAGAAGAGCGGCTGCTGCGGAAGTTGATGTCGCTCTACCGTGCGCGGCAAGCCAAGCTGGAATCCCGTGAGGCACTTGTCGCGAAGGCGGGAGCTGACATCGAAAGGCGCGCGGAGGAGCTCGGGGGTTTCCACCGGGAAGCCGTCCGATCCCTGGCGGAGGAGCGGGAGCAGCTCGCTGAAGCGCGGAAGGCCTTTCTCCTCGAGAAGACCGAAGCCGAAGAGTTGCAGCGACTTGCCGCTGTGAAGCTAGCCGCGGAAGAGGGCGAGCTGGTACAGCGGAAGGTCAATCTCGACGCCCATGAGGAGGAGCTTGCCTCGCGCGAGGAGAAGCTTGGCGGAGCCCTCAAGCAAGCGGAGGACGCTGCCGCTGCCGCCGAGGCCGCCAAGGAGGAGTTGGAGACGAAGGTGGCGCGGCTGGAGGCCGATCTCTCCGAGAAGGGCAGAGAGCTCAGCGCCGCCAAGGTCTTCAACGTGGATCTTGAGTTGAAGCTAACCACTTTGACCAAGACTCTGGACAGCGCCAAGAAGCGGGTGGCGGCCTTGAAGGAGGAAATCAAGGCCGACAAGGCGCTGCTGGAGAGCGCTGCCGCCGCCCAGAACGCCTTCGGGGAGACTGTGACGCTCTGGACGGAGAGTCTGGTGAGCGCCGCCACAGATATCGACAAGGAGCTGGCGCAGCTGGGGATGGTGGATCTTGGGTATCCCTCCGACGACAACCTCCAGCCCAGCGGCAAGCTCGTCCTGTTCTTCAAAGGCGTGGCGACGGCCCTTCAGCGACTCCGAGAGAGGATCCCCAAGCAACTAGCTGACGAGTCGCGCGAGATCTGTGCAGGAGCCCTCGAGAAAGTGTTGATGAAGGTGGCCTTCCGCAATCCGGGCCTCCGCCTCACCAACATCCTCAGGTCCTTGCCGCCAGAAGCTGATCTGGAGGAGCTCAAGGCCCTTGTCGCACCCATTGTGGACAAGGTGAGCGGGATCAAGCGGGTCGAAGGCGATCGCGTAGATTAGGCCGCTCATTTCTCCTTTTCTTGTCGCTGCCCATCATGTCATGAAAACAATCTGTTAGAGCTGCGACAAGCTACCTTTGTAATGTAACTTGATTGTGGGCAACGATTGCAACGTTACTCCCTTTACTTGATTCCTTGCTTTGTATGTTTTTTGCACTACGCTTTTAGGGAACTTGCCGGTGCAGGCACCTGAGCCGCGAGCGCTGAGTGCGGAACGTCAGCAGCCTGCTGGCGGTGCCGCTACCGGCAAGAAACCTTGTCTCAACTAGCTGCAGCTCACTTAAGTTGCCGAGCGGGCTCGAAGCAAAGTAAGGGCGCGGCTAGTTAAGCAACTAGTCGCAGCTCACTTACGCTGTTGAGTAGGCTCGAAACAATGCAAGGGCGCGGCTAGTTAAGCAACTAGCCGCAGCTCACTTAATGTTGTTGAGCGAGCTCGAAACAACGCAAGGGCGCAGCTAGCTACGAGTTGGTTCCTCCGCGCACAGGTTTCCCATGCAAAGTGTGGTCGTTCAAGGGAGATAACTTAAAATTTAAAAAATTTGATTGCTCAAACTTTGGCAACTTAGCTTTTCTGTTGTTGGCTTCCCGGCAAGGCGAAACTTTCTTGAACGACGCCTGGCCCATACCATCCATCGTCTTCTCCTTTCCCCCCCGGCAAATTTGTGGGCGAGGGGAACCTTGCTTTCAAAAAAGAAGAAGAGACAATACAGATATGGAGCTTTATGGCTCATTATTGCTTACCGTGGAGTAGGTGTTATGCACGGGATCTGCGCCCGGCTTTGTACAAAGGATTACATGCAACAGCGGCAAGACTTGTACAAAAGGGTGGTTGCCGGGCTGGGCCCGACAACCGCGCCTTACGGGTAAAACTTACGAAGATGCTCGATGTTCCAGGAGTTGCTCACTGGAATGCCATCTTCGGTCTCAAGGCGGACAGCGCCAGGCCTAGTGACTCGTTTCACCCAGTAAGGGCCTTCCCACTTCGGCGTCAACTTGTTGGGATTCTTGGCGGACTGAACGCGCCGAAGAACAAGGTCGCCTTCGTCGAGACTTCTGGCATTAACTTTGCGGCTATGGTAGCGGCGCAAAGCTTGCTGGCAGCGAGCAGCTCGCACAGCAGCCTGAAGACGGTCTTCCTCAAGGAGCAGCGCGTCATCTTGTCGCAGCCGCTCTTGCTCGAGCTCATCATAAGCGAGCACTCGAGGTGACCCGTATACGAGTTCCGTGGGGATAACTGCCTCTGCTCCATAGACTAGACCAAAAGGTGTCTGTCCAGTGGCGGCGGCGAACGGTGCGAGGAGCGGGATATGCTCGGACTTCTAACTACGTTAGAAGGAGCAGTATCCCGTCCAGGCGACCGTGTGTCGCTCGCGCCGGCATGTTGAAGTGCATGGCGGTCCTGAGCGCTCCGAGATCCACCAGCTCGATCTTGATCTAGCGAACGCATGGTACCGTGAGTACCATGACGCTGCCGGTCCCGCGCCTCCTGAAATGGGCGCGGTACATGCACGGACGCCGAGGTCTTGGAGTGCGCCCGGTCATTGTGGGAGCCGGCTACGCCGCCGATGGGCAGCGCAGCCTTGTCCCGTGACCTGGCAGCACCGTGAGTTCCCTCGTCGCCGTGTGTCCTTCCGCCGGCGCCTGCCCCACCAACCGTTTGCTCCGGCGGTGGCTGGCTCGGCGCGGACGGAGCAGCTGCCTCCGAAACTTTCTTCTTCGGCGGCATGTTGATGAAGATGATGAAGATCTAGTTCGCGAGAACGCCAGATCTGGTTCGCACAACTTCGACGCCCCCTACCTGGCGCGCCAAAGATGCAGGGGTTGCTGATCCACGGGCACCTATGGGACCGGCGGACCGGGTCCCTTTCGGTTCGGCAGGGACGGAGGTTGCGCAAAGAGCAGATCGAGGCGAAGCACGCGAGCGATTTACCCAGGTTCGGGCCGCACGGATGCGTAAAACCCTACTCCTGCTTTGTGGTTTGGATTGATTTCTAGCTCGGGAGCGCGGAGTGCTACAGTACACACCAGCAGCTAGCAAGACCGAGCGTGAGTGTGTGAAAATGGCTCCCCCCCTCCCCTACCTGGCGCGCCAAAGATGCCGGGGTTGCTGATTCACGGGCACCTATGGGACCGGCGGACCGGGTCCCTTTCGGTTCGGCGGGGGGCGGAGGTTGCGCAAAGAGCAGATCGAGGCGAAGCACGCGGGCGATTTACCCAGGTTCGGGCCGCACGGATGCGTAAAACCCTACTCCTGCTTTGTGGTTTGGATTGATTTCTAGCTCGGGAGCGCGGAGTGCTACAGTACACACCAGCAGCTAGCAAGACCGAGCGTGAGTGTGTGAAAATGGCTCCCCCCCCTCCCCGTTGCACACGGGCCTCCTTTTATATGCTCAAGGGGTTACCGAAATAGAGGAACGGAGGTCAAGGGCAAAAATGGAAAGGTGCTGTAGCAGGCACAGCTACCTGCTACAGTGTTATCATACCTAACCCTGACGGCAGGGGACAAGGGCATTAAATGCCCGTCTGTGTCGCCTAAACAGTACCGAAAGGGACCGCTAGGGACGCCACCGTTTGCCACGATGGTTATCTTGTCAGCGCCTGCTTGCCACCGCGCACCCCTAGCTGCACGGCCTCCTGCCACGTGTGCTTAGGAGGGTCCGACAGCGACACGTGGCGGGTGTGCTGGAGCGCGGGTATGAAGTGGGGGTTTCCCGCGGCAAGCGCCTTGCTGCGGTTGTTTTCTTGTCGCGTCCGGGAGCTTGTCGCTCACCGGGTCTTGCCGGGGCGCGTGGCGCGTCGCGGCAAGTTTTCTTGGTATGCCTTGAGTGGCCTTCCCGGCAAGCTCCTCTTGCCGGGGTCTTGAGATGCTTTTGATAGCCTTCCCGGCAAGCTCCTCTTGCCGGGCGCTAGAAGGAGGGCCAAAGATGCCGGGGTTGCTAATCCACGGGCACCTATGGGACCGGCGGACCGGGTCCCTTTCGGTTCGGTGGGGGGCGGAGGTTGCGCAAAGAGCAGATCGAGGCGAAGCAAGCGGGCGATTTACCCAGGTTCGGGCCGCACGGATGCGTAAAACCCTACTCCTGCTTTGTGGTTTGGATTGATTTCTAGCTCGGGAGCGCGGAGTGCTACAGTACACACCAGCAGCTAGCAAGACCGAGCGTGAGTGTGTGAAAATGGCTCCCCCCCCTCCCCGTTGCACATGGGCCTCCTTTTATATGCTCAAGGGGTTACCGACATAGAGGAACGGAGGTCAAGGGCAAAAATGGAAAGGTGCTGTAGTAGGCACAGCTACCTGCTACAGTGTTATCATACCTAACCCTGACGGCAGGGGACAAGGGCATTAAATGCCCGTCTGTGTCGCCTAAACAGTACCGAAAGGGACCGCTAGGGACGCCACCGTTTGCCACGATGGTTATCTTGTCAGCGCCTGCTTGCCAGCGCGCACCCCTAGCTGCACGGCCTCCTGCCACGTGTGCTTAGGAGGGTCCTAGAGCGACACGTGGCGGGTGTGCTGGAGCGCGGGCACGAAGTGGGGGTTTCCCGCGGCAAGCGCCTTGCCGCGGTTGTTGTCTTGTCGCGTCCGGGAGCTTGTCGCTCACCGGGTCTTGCCGGGGCGCGTGGCGCGTCGCGGCAAGTTTTCTTGGTATGCCTTGAGTGGCCTTCCCGGCAAGCTCCTCTTGCCGGGGTCTTGAGATGCTTTTGATAGCCTTCCCGGCAAGCTCCTCTTGCCGGGGTCTTGTGTTCTTCCCGGCCAGCTCCTCTTGCCGGGGCCTTGGTTTGAGTGCTTTGTTCTTGAATGGTCTTCAAAGTAGCCGCGGAGGGTCTTGGCGGTCACCCGGCAAGCCTTGCCGCGGGGTGCTGCGACTGCCCATGCACAAGTTCGGGGTACTAGGGTACCCCTACTCTAGTACACCGACAGGAGTGCCTGCACCGGCAAGTTCCCTAAAAGCGTAGGGCAAAAAACATACAAAGCAAGGAATCAAGTAAAGGGAGTAACGTTGCAATCGTTGCCCACAATCAAGTTACATTACAAAGGTAGCTTGTCGCAGCTCTAACAGATTGTTTTCATGACATGATGGGCAGCGACAAGAAAAGGAGAAATGAGCGGCCTAATCTACGCGATCGCCTTCGACCCGCTTGATCTCGCTCACCTTGTCCACAATGGGTGCGACAACGGCCTTGAGCTCCTCCAGATCAGCTTCTGGCGGCAAGGACCTGAGGATGTTGGTGAGGCGGAGGCCCGGATTGCGGAAGGCCACCTTCATCAACACTTTCTCGAGGGCTCCTGCACAAATCTCGCGCGACTCGTCAGCTAGTTGCTTGGGGATCCTCTCTCGGAGTCGCTGAAGGGCCGTCGCCACGCCTTTGAAGAACAGGACGAGCTTCGCGCTGGGCTGGAGGTTGTCGTCGGAGGGATACCCAAGATCCACCATCCCCAGCTACGCCAGCTTCTTGTCGATATCTGTGGCGGCGCTCACCAGACTCTCCGTCCAGAGCGTCACAGTCTCCCCGAAGGCGTTCTGGGCGGCGGCAGCGCTCTCCAGCAGCGCCTTGTCGGCCTTGATTTCCTCCTTCAAGGCCGCCTCCCGCTTCTTGGCACTGTCCAGAGTCTTGGTCAAAGTGGTTAGCTTCAACTCAAGATCCACGTTGGAGACCTTGGCGGCGCTGAGCTCTCTGCCCTTCTCGGAGAGATCGGCCTCCAGCCGCGCCACCTTCGTCTCCAACTCCTCCTTGGCGGCCTCGGCGGCAACGGCAGCGTCCTCCGCTTGCTTGAGGGCTCCGCCAAGCTTCTCCTCGCGCGAGGCAAGCTCCTCCTCATGGGCGTCGAGATTGACCTTCCGCTGTACCAGCTCGCCCTCTTCCACGGCTAGCTTCACAGAATTCTTTCAAAGAGGTTTGAGTGGATGGGATGTTTCCTATGAAATCTAGTGCAAATGAATCAAAAATTCCTATGGTTTATAATCCTATGAATCAAACAACCAAGATAGGAAAAATTCCTTATGATTAGAATCCTCCAAAATTCCTTTGAGAATCCTTTGAATCAAAGAAGCCCTTAATCTATTTTATGATTCATGGAATTGTGTGTTGTAAAGCATAAAGTAAAAACAAATAATGGCATTTCAACTAGAATTTTTTTTGGGCAGTTATGATACGGAAGATTCTGGAACAAAAGAGAACCACTGTTGTTTTGAGGTTTGTGCATTATGCTTAAGTTCAACCATGGAGTCTGCTAGATTGTACATGTGGCAAAATCCGGTGGGGGCTAGAAGATGGTGCGAGGGGCCGAGTGGAGGGAGACTATGAAGGAATGCACAAGTGCGAGATCGATATTTAGAGAGAGGGGGCAAACACGTGCGCTATTGCGTGCAGTGGCGGAGCCATGAAAAATAAATGAGCTAGGGGGCCAAGCATTGCTAATCCTTTACGAGGAGGGTCAATTCATGAACTTAAACCATTTTTAGCAGCAATTGTCTAATGATCACATTCATATTAGCCTCGATATATAGTGATGTTAGGGGGGAGGGGGCAGGGCCCTTACTTCCCCCTGTCTTCGCCATTGTGCACGCGTCTGAGAGATGAAGCGGAAGGCATGGATGATGAGAGGGGGACGTTGGATATATAATTAATGTGGGTGTATTAGCTATATATGTTAATCCTATATAGAGAGGTATAGATTGATCGATGTGGACGTGGGAAAGAGGGTGAGACCTCACTGGATATATCGATTGATCGGTTTGTGTGGAAAACAATGAAAGACCTAGCTATATACACACATACATAGAGGAACATTGATCTTTGTGCATGCACGCGTGAGAGATAAAGAATGTCCGATATGATGGAGAGGGGGATGTGTGTGGGTGTGTGCCTTCATGGGAGACCGACCTGAAGAAAAAGATTGCATGCGTGCGATGGATAATGCCGACTGGTAGTGTGTGTGCATGCATGCACGAGAGAAAGTTAGTGGTACAATTATAAAGAGAAGACTACTGTGTGGGTGTAAGAGAATAGGTGAGGTCATAATCAATGTAAAGTTGAATTCAAATATTTGAATAAGAAATCCTGATGTTTGAAACCCATGCATGCATGAATATAACGGAGATCTGCGCGGTGTGGTTTGGAAACGAGCATGTTGTAATGTATACTCATTGAACAAGGTCAGACTGATTTGAAATTGAGATACCGATGGCAGACATCATTTGGCCACGTCGCATCTGTGCTGGACAGACTATTCTAATTGAAGATGATGGGCGGCTTTCGCATCACATATCTATATCTATACCCCTATATATATATATTTTATATTTTATATTTTTTTATATTGTGTGCGGGTAACTTTAACTTTGAAAGATGGTCGTTGGATGAGGCGCTTCCGATGGTCCAAAGATGGCAAATTTGAGCACTACTGGCCGTTGGATATCATCTAGATTCCACCAGATTTCGCCACATGTATAATCTAGAAGACTCCATGGTTGAACTTAAGCATAATGCACAAACATCAAAACACAAGAACTTCTTATTTGTTCTAGAATCTTCCGTATCAGAATTGCCCAAATGTTTTTCTACATGATTTGCCATTATTTGTTTTTACTTTATGTCCTACGACGCACAATTCCATGAATCTTAAAATAGATTAGCTTTCTTATAAAAACTAGATGATTTTGAATGAAATGAACTATAAGAATTAAACGAACATCTACATCATGCATATATGACTCAAAGCTTGCATGCTATAATGTGGTATTTATTCATAACTTGGTTGCCGAATCTCATGCGTGCAATGCACGTGTACCTTACTCTAGTCTAAATGGTGTTTGTGTGTGTTGTGCGTGTTGAGGTGCAAATTGTCTTTTTTTGGGTACACGTTAAGCTTATTCTTCCGAAATTTCAAGCCGCGCCTTGTTATGCCAAAAATTCAAGCTAGCGTCTCTGTCTATCGTGCTGCGAAACTCCCGCCTCTTTAACCCGCGCCTTGTTAGCCCGAAATATTTAAGATATATCTTTGTCTCGTTGTGCTCCGACAAATCCCTCCATCTCAACCCGCGCCTTGCTTTTTCGAAATTTCAATGCGCGCGAAAACTCCCACCTCCTGTGAAGTCCCAACACGCGAAATGCCCGTGTACCCCTGAACCGAAAGAACCGCCTCAAATCGGTGGGGGTACTTTCGTAACTTACCCCACATTTTGGACAAGTGCGTCTCTAAGCCATGGTTCCCCACTGCCATCCCATCCGCCCACCCATTCGTACACCAAGGCCGCGAAAACCCACGACGAAACCCCACACCCTGCTCCATCCGCCACCCAGCCGGAGCCTCTTCCCCGACGACGTCGTCCACAGCAACACCTCGACATCCCTCATCCACCGTACCGGATGAGGATCCGTCGTCGATCTCATCGTCCCGCCGGTTCAACCACCCCGTCCTCCACCTCGAAGGAGCTGCCCCAACGTTCCCCTCGTCTTTCGCGCCACCTCCATTCCCACACCGCCGTCTTCACCAGCACCATCGGAAGAGCATCATCATCACCATTTCCTCGGATGAAGCTGCGGCCTAATCGGCGCCACCAAAGAGGTTGTACACTAATCGCCACATTTTCTTATTGATTCGATCTCACGGTGCTGCCGGCGCTCGGTCCCGAGCCGACACGGCGTGGCTCCATCCACGGCGGCGTCGCCGGCCACTTCCACCATGGCGTCGCTCCCTCGGCGACAACGTCCACATCAGTAGGAGCTGCTGCTGCTTTAGCTCTCACTCGCGCTGCTGCTCTGCTCTTGCTCTCGGTCCCCTGCCTGGTCTGCTCTTGCTATTGCTCTTGCTTGCGCTGCTGCTCTCGCTCTTGCTCTTGCTTGCGATGCTGCTCCGATTTACCTAAACTTCAGTCGACTGAATCGACTTTTGGGTCAGTCGATTTTCAGGGGGTGGGGGGGCTCGCCGGGGTGAAGGAAGAACCAGTCGCAGCGGGGAGGGGGGCTAGCCAGAGAGGTACCCTGCTATCTATCTTAAGGTACAGGATGGGGGCGCTGGTCGCTGGCGGTGGCGGGGCGTCGGCGGGGCGGTGGTGTGGGGATCGCCGGAGAAAAAGCTCGGCACGGGGGGGCTAGAGGGATGACCGGGGTGGCAGTGGACCGGCGGTGGGGAGTGTTTTCGGGGCGGGCGGGGCGGCGCACCACCGGCCGCGGGCGGCGAGGGGCTGCTGTTTGGCCGGTGGTGGCTGGCGGCTCAGGGGGGTGGAGGTTGAAGATGAACCGCAGGCCCTTGATTTCGTATCCAACGGCTACAAAATCGACTGACCAGAGATGAAAAAGTCAGTCGACCGACGTGTAGCCTCACCTTGCTAGTGCATTCAGTTTCGACAGCAAAATTCAGTTTCGACAGCAAAATTCAGTTTCGACAGTTAAGTTCAGTTTCGACAGTTAAGTTCAGTTTCGACAGTTAAATTCAGTTTCGACAGTTAAGTTCAGAGATGAGCGGCTGATGTATTTTACATCTAGCACTTTTTGGTTATGCATTTTACGTCATATATTGGAGATGCTATTAGAATTCCACTCAGGTTAACGTTGTTCGTTGTCTCTTTTGTCCTGCTTCAGCCTCGGCGTCGTACAACTCACCGGAGCTGCTCCAACGACGAAACCCTCCATCACAGCGGAGCAGTACCTCGGGCTCCATCTCCAGACGCCTAAGATCGTCTTCCCCTCCTCCGACAGCCAAGTCAGCCGGAGCATCCTCAGCGGCCAACCCAATCATGCTGAGATCGACATGGCTTCGCCAAAGAGGTTGTACACTTGTTGCATCTCTTTTTTACTCTACATGTTATATATATTGTCCACTGAGCACTCGTAGTAACGGGAAATACGATTATATTATCCTACTATATGACAAGTAGTGAGGTACCAGGCAACTTAGCTATCCGTGATGGACTCTCTTGAACGCCATCATTATTTATCTCTGCGTGTTTGAGCTGTGCATTTGTCGATGGGCCTGGGAGTTGAGCTAGTATGGCAGTGGCCTGGGTCCAAAGTAATAGAAGTAGCACAAAAACATTTTTTAGTGTAGGATTTTCCTTGCTCAAGACTGCGTACTAGAATTGCCAGTGCTTGAAAGGAAAAGTGAATGAAAAACAACAGAATTGGAAATTTTCCTATGGTACTACTTTTCATGAATTTGGTGGAAAGGAATGGAGCAAAGGAAAACTGTAGGATTTGTTCCTTTAGTCTCTCCTTGAAAGAAAAACCGTAGGAATTCTAATTTCCACTTCTCCTCCTTTTCATATTCCTGTTCATCAAGCACAAGACTAAGAGATAGTAGCATAACACTACTAGGGAAAAGCCTAGCAGCAGCGCGGGTTTTGGGCCTATTAGTAGCGCGGGGGCCGGCGCTACTAATAAGGCGCTACAGCTAACGTATAGCAGTAGCGCGGGTTCACCCGCGCTACTGCTACACAAGTGTAGCAGCAGCGTGCTTAAAGGAAGCTCGCTGCTGCTAATAGCTATAGCGCGCTTCCCCTGTGCGCGCTACTGCTACAACCGCGCTGCTGCTAACTTTTCTCCACTCGCTACTGCTAATTTTAGTAGTTTTTTGTTTTTTCGGCATATTTGTTTTGTATTTGAACAGGCTTTATAGAAGAATCTTTAGCACATACAAATGTCATCATGATACACATACAAATGCCTGCGAGACCACAAATGTAATCATAGCATATACATACAAATAGTCTCGTCATAATCATCATCCAACACAAAGTGGTATCTTGTCATCATCTCGAAAATAGCGATACATGCAAGTCTCGAATACTTGCAACTACAACGTCATCCATCTAAACAAAGGTATACGCGAGAAGAGCTATCACTATGAGTGAGAGCGGAACTATGCAGTACATGAGATGGCGGTTACGAGTCCTCTCTCACGCTAGCGTGAACCTCAAGTAACTAGCTTCTCCTTCTTGTCTGCTTTTGAAGCCTTTATGGCTGGCGTCCGAGAACCGATTCACTTGCGCCTGACACTCATGCCACTCATTGTACACCCCCGGAACCTTCCCTTTGTACACGACATAGCAGTTCCATCTCGCCATCAAGAAACTAGGTACCTGTTAGAGATGCCTGTTCATGAAGAGGATGTACAATCATATATATGGAACAAAATATACTAGAGCAACACCGAAAAAGAAAGGGTTAGCAACTAGATGCATCATACAGTACACAAATTAATTAACTAGAGGTACGCAGGTCATCGTACGCAAACTAACAAAGTAGCGTTACACAAGTTCGGCAGGGACCGTGGACATCACAAAGTTTCATCGCTACAAATAGTATACAAGTTCAACCGACACATATCATCATCATTGGCATCATAGATCACTACAAGTTCCATCCTTCCATATCATCGAGGATCGACCCTAGCTTCTTGAACGACGCGAGGTCTAGACGTTGCATGCCTATGCGAGTTCGGACGTCATCTCGCGATATTGGGCCGTGGTGGAACATCCCCTTCTCATCGACGACTTCTTTCATGATGATCGTCGCAATGTCGCTTTGGATGCGAAAGAAGTCATCTCTAAGTTTATAATCCGCTTCTCCATGAGATTCTAGCCACTTGTGGATATGATCATCATTTCTGCTTCTCATGCGAAGCTTTTGGTGATCTGTGTTGAACTGAATCATGAGATGGAGGATGTAGAATCCATCCTTCTTGCTTGGTTTTGGGACATGGATGTAGGAGAAGTTAGTTTTATGCGCGAAACCCATCTTCTTGTTCCTTTGTTTCCTGATCTGCATGTTGCCACCTCTAAAGCTGAAGCCTTGGAGAGCATCATCTAGAATGTTCATTATGTGGGTGTAGTATTTTTTCTCGTAGTCTCTGGAAGGGTCAAAATACACGGCGTGGGAGACTTGCGGATAAAGAACAATAAGGACGGCGCGCCCGTTGCTGCGGGGAAAAGACACCTCAAATTATTCCCCATAGAGAGAGAAGGAATGATTGAAATGTATGAAAGGGTTGTTCGAAACTGACTTACTTTGGATGATAAGGCACGAGGACAATTTCCCGGTCCTTATTCTATACCATGAAGTTTTGGAGGTACTCCCTAGCAGTTTCACGCTCAAAGTCGCCGAGACTCAAGAAAGACTCGTACATGTAGTACGGATCCGCCACACAGATTTGCGAGACTTCTTCACTGTTCATGACGGAGCTCATATGTAGCGCAAAAAGGCGGACGATTGTAAAATCGAGCCACCTTGTCAGAAACATCTCAAAGATATGGTCAAACCGCAGGAAGAACACCTCCGCGGGCCGTGTCTCGGCGTAGCACTTCCCCTCAGGCACACGAGCCACGTATGTCGGATATCCTGGATCCTTTGAGGCTAGTAGGCTTTTCTCAGTCAACAGCACATGGTCGTGCAGTCTCCTGAGATCCCCTGATAGTGCCTCCAGCGGTTTCGGCGGTAGCATCGGCTCGCCCGTGAGATGGAACATGGCCGCACCTTGCACGGGTACACGCTCTTCAGAATGAATCGTTTGGCTGCTATGTGCTCTGGCTTGTTTGGAGGCAGCTATCTTCCCCGATCTCTTTCTCTCCTTTTTCTTGGGCACACCTTCTAGACCCTTCCTTAACCCCTGCCCCAGTGTTCCTGGGCTAAGTACTGTACGACCCTCGCGTCGGGATAGTTGAGCCTGTGTTGAGGCGGCATCTTCAGGCGTGTCCTGTGAGTATTTCATGAAGAGACTTTTTGCAATCCCTGCTACGACCTTCCTGCCCGGGCATATCATCCATATCCTCATTAGCAAGCTGATAGCCCGATTCGTCATATGGTTGACTCATCAATTCTATGTCACAGTCATATGCGTTTGTATTGAGGAAATCCATAGGGTCGACCTCCGTCTCATCATCCATTCTCTGTTCTACAGGACAAATTACATCAGCCGGCACTATAGCACCCCCTTCATCTTGTCTTCCGCCGCTCTGACCCGGCACTATAGGAGCTGGTAATTGCGTAGGCGGAGTGGTGGTCTCCGCACATGCTTGTTGATGTGTGGTTATTGGTGTGCTCTCGGCCGGCTCCAGACGAATAAGATTCTTCGGCCATAGCAGCACCCAACCCTTGCAGCTTCCAATCCGCGGCGGGGTCTCATCGTCCGCTCCCACATGCTGTACTGGAGGAGGCAAATCCTCGTGCCCTGATTTCACACTGGACAAGCTAACCCTGAAGTGCCCAGCAGGGATCGGCTGGTTGTGGAACATGGGTTGCAAGGGGTCCATTATCATCCCCTTTCCCACGTCCACCTTCTGGCCTTTGATCAAGTAGAGTATGGTGCACGGGGTTTCTTTCGCCTGCAAACACATATATCTGTGGCGTAAAACATTCGAAAGGCAACAAAAATGGAATATTATATATATGGTAGTGCGACATGTAATTACCGTGATGGCGTCGAGCTCAGCCAAAGACGAAGGCCCACCGAGCGCGCCAGAGACTGAGGACGGGCTGCTATGAGCGGGAGCGGCTGCGAGAGGAGACCCGGTTGCGTGGGCAAGTGATGGTGCGATGATGTTGTTGTTCATGGAGTTGCTCCCGAAGAAACTGGGCAACGGGAAATCATGTACCGTCCTGTCTAGATTTTCCTTCGTCCAGTTGATGATAACTGGAACCAAGTTAGTAGCGAAATCATTTCTGCAGGCAGTTACAGCTGCATTGACTGCTTGCTGTAACAACTAATATTTGTCCTCGGCTACTTTTTTCGCGTCCTCAGCTGCTTTTTTCTCGACCGCAAGCTTCACCTTCGCGTTGATGTCCGCCTGACTAAACTTCTTTTTCTGCTTCTTGGCCTCCGGGCCCTCGTTGTAAAACACCTTCCACGTGGCGCCGTCTCCAGCGACGTGCACACGACCATATTGCGGCCACTGGCCCAAAGGGAGTCCCTTAAGTTCGTTCAAGGCCCGGTTGAGAGGGGTGTCCCACTTGGGCCTCTTCGGAGAAGTAGGGCTTTCGGCTGCAAGCTGGTGTTGCTTCTCCAGTAGTCTAATCAATTTCCTCGTGATCTTGTCCGTGTAAAAAACCTTTTTCTCCTTGCCCCACTTGTAGCGGGCCTTGATGAAGTCACGCTCCAAGGGGTTGGTGAACTTCGCAAAGGGGTCTGGGAGACCCGCGGCTTCACGTTCTGCATCCTCCTTATCCCATATGGGCCTTTTACCGAGGTAGGCACGGCTTCTGAGGCGATGCTTCCCTGTGTTCCTTTGCTGAAGGCTCTTGAATTTCGCAGCCTTAGCCTTGGCGTCCTCGGTAGTGCAAGTGTCCTTGAACTTTTTGAACTCCTCTTCCGTAAGTGTCGGATTTTCCTCCAGAATCTTGGACAGGGGTTCCTCAGCCTCAATAGCTCATTTCATCCTCAATTTCCAGGAGGCCAAATCATTGCTGAACATGCCCATGGCGTGATTGTTAATCTTTTTTATCTTCGGATCATCCCACGGTTGTTCTATGTTATCATCCCGGTCGGGGAACTTGAATCTCTTGTGCAACTTCGTTAGGAGCAACTGCGTCAAATGTTCTTTACTCCTTAAGTCATCGTCGTTGATGGTCGCGCATTCCCGTAAGATGCATCCTACTTGGTTCCCATAGCACTTGCGAGGTTCTTCTGGCTCTAACGGCTCAAACTTGCCAGGTGCCATCTTTGTGATCACAAGTCGTCCAATCCCTAGTTTGTTAGGTTTTCGTATCCTCTGCTTCTTATGCTTCCTCTTTTCGGTACCGGCATCGGCGCCGGTACCTTCCCCGCCGGTACCTTCCCCACCGGTCTCGGCGCCGCCATTGGTGCCGGTGCCATCGGTGTCGATGTCGGCGTCAGTACCATCATCGAGGCGGACCTGCAAACCTTGCTTAGCAGTCAAAAAGTCGAGGTAGTCTTGTTCACCCTGATAATCCATCTCGTATGCATCTTGGTCAGAAGGCCCGGTTTCTTCGTTGTTCGACATGTTTCCTATGATTAAGTGTCCTCATTTATTTCTAAAAGTATGAATAAATGAGAAATGACATAAAAAAGAAATCTATGTGCCAGCACTCGATATGCCAACTATGTAGCACAAATCATGCCTTTATTCACGGGAAATTTCGGCATGACCTTTGCTAAATAAAATGGACATATCAAGCGCCTGAAATTCACCGGAACGGAAATGAATCAACATTCCGGCGTAACATAGGCCACTCGGATCATTTACCAAAACATGACATGTCCAAAACATGACATATCCACATATCACATGTCTAGTTCAAATTTGCATATAAGTTCAGCTAATTTTGAAACCTATCTAAATTCATAACTAAATAGATAACCTAATTAACATAACTAAAACCTAAGTAAATTAACCCTAGCTAGCAGAGAGAGAGAGGGGGGGCTGGTTTACAAAGCGTGCAGGGGCGAGGAGGCAGGCCCGACGACGGCCGAGGTTGGGAGGGGAGGAAGCAGAGGAGGGAGGCGAGGGCCAACGGGTCGGGGGCAAGCGCGCCGGGGTCGGGGGCGAGCGCCGGCGCCAGGGGCGAGCGCGCCTAGGTCGGGCGCGGTGGGGTCGGGGGCGAGCGCGCCGGGGTCGGGGCGGGCGCGACGGTGCGACGGGGCCGGGGAAGAGAGTGGGGATTTGGGGGAAAAGAGGCGGGATGAAGCAGGGAGAGGGAGAATTTTGGGTTAAGTGGACGTAGCAGTAGCGCATTTACACGAAGCACGCTACTACTAGTACGGGCAGCTATAGCGGTTTTCCACAGAAACCGCTACTGCTACCTTGACTAGCTGTAGCTCTTTTTCACTAAAGCGCTACTGCTATAACCAGTTTCCCTTTTTCTTTTCCTCAGCGCTGAACGAAGGGAAGGCGATATATATTGCATCATTTGACGGTTAAATATGTATGCAAAATAGGAACATATATATTACATCATTGGACCCTTGCATAATAATGGCTAAGTGTGTATACAAAATAGGAACTTATATATATTACATCATTGGACCCATGCATAATAATGGCTAAGTGTGTATACAAAATGGGAACATATATATATTACATCATTTGACCGATTCCTCAGCACTAACGTTTTCGTTTTTGAGTCGGCTTCTTTCCCTTCTTGTTCGTCGAAGAATAATTGAGCCCCTCATTGTGACTTTGCCTTTTCCATGGAGTACGATTTTTCTTTGGTAATGTAGTATTGATTCTTCTTTTGACGTATACTTCATCATCATCGTCATCTTCCCTCATTGGGTTGCCGTACTGATCATAGTCTTCCTCATTGGCGACTCCATCCATTCCAATGATGTTTCTTTTGCCTTTCCTCACGACAACACGACTGGGATTGCATGGGTCAGTTATGAAGAAGCATTGTGTCACGTGCTTAGCGTGTACCCATGGCTCGTTTTTTGCGATAGCGTTCACGGTAGCGCTCTTGGCGTCGGGTATAGTCATGGTAGTGAAAATCCGGCTTTCTCTTTCGACATTCTTAGCCCATCTGACACGGAACATCGTCGTGTTGTGTAGTCCACAGTAGTCAAGCTCCAGATCTCCTCGACCCTTCCATAAAATCGTTCAGTTGTGCCGTTGTCGCTGCCGGTCATGCATTCCATCGTCACTGTCCATATCTTTGGCCTCCGTGTATAACGTGTATCCGTTGATATCATATGCCTGATAGGTTACGAGGTTGGGCGAGGGGCCATGTGCTAAGGCGTATATGAGCAATCTATCCTTAGAGCCCTCCTCCAGGGGATTAGCAATAATATGCTCTTTGAACCAATGCAGGAAAGTGGAGTTGTGCTCTCTAGTAACTTCGGCGTCCGTCCTGCATACCCCCCGGTCACGATACTTCTATGCGATAATTTCTTTGTGCAGTGCCACGAAAGGATCTACCTTGTCTAGGTGTTGTAGCACTACCAAGTTTGCTCTGTCAAAGTCGCTGCGTCGATCTGAGTATGCCACGTGTAGTTCCCTGCGACCGTTGCAGTGACCTTCTCCTTCGAGCCTCCCATCGTGCTTGTTAACGGGCAAACCAACACTAACACCAGGCGGCTGGTCTGCGCCATATAGAAAATTCTCACAGAAAGAGATGCACTCTTGTGTCAAATAGCCCTGGACGATGCTTCCATCCGGACGGGACATGTTACAAACGAATCCTTTAATGATCCCATTCATCCTCTCAAACGGCATCATGTTGTGCAGGAATGACGGCCCCAGATCTATTATGTCATCCACAATATGGACACACAGATGCACCATCACGTCAAAGAACGGGGGCGGGAAGTACATCTCAAGCTCATTCAGTATCACAACGATCTCTTCCTGTAGCCTTCGGAGCTGCTTCACACTGATTGACTTTCGAGAGATGACGTCAAAAAAGTTGCAGAGACCAATAAGCGTGTCACGGACGTGCTTGTCCATTATCCCTCTAAGGGCAACAGGTAATATCTGCGTCATCATCACATGATAGTCATGAGACTTCATCCCGCTGAACCTTTTCTTGTCCGTGTCTAGATATCTACTTATCTTGCCACAGTAACCGGAACTAATTTTGACTCCGGTAAGGCACTTAAAGAATTGATTGATCTCAGCCTGACTTAAGGTGAATCAAGAAGGGGGGCAATAATCCTCATTCTTTATTTTCTTGCCCTTCTTCTCCCGTGCCTCTGTCTCCGTCTCTGTCTCGTCTGACATTTTACGGGGCGGCATGTGCAGATCTTCCCTGATTTTCAAATCTTGCAAGTCTTTTCTTGCCTTCGGCCCATCCTTGGTCTTATCTGGCATGTTCATCAGTGTTGCGAGCAAGCTCTCAAGGACATTCTTACAGATATGCATTTGATCAAGGCAATGAGGTGTATCGAGTTTGTGCCAGTACTCCAAGTCCCAGAACACAGACCTCGTCTTCCATACCTTCAGCAACGGCTCCGGCGCCTTTCTCATCGTCTTTCCCAGCGCGGGGCACTCCTTCCAGTTTTTCAACAGCTCATCGATTTCGGCACCGCTCCGCTTACGTGGAGGTCCTCGATGCTCAGCGTGACCATTGAATAGATCTCCACGGTTTCTCCACGGATCGTCCTGTTCGAGCCATCTTCGATGCCCCATGTACACGATTTTCCAAGACCCGCCATCTTTCCTTGACGTTAGCTGTTGAGACGTCGTATCATCCATGCACCGCGTGCATCCGCAATATCCATGGCACACCTGGCCAGCCACATATCCGTAACCGAGATAGTCGTGCACTGTCGTGATCAGCGCGGCTCTCATGTTGAAATACTCGCCTTTGCTGGCGTCCCATGTCTAGGCCGGTGTTTTCCATAACATGTCTAACTCCTCCTGAAGTAGCCCCAGATACAAATTAATATTATTTCCTAGTTGTTTCGGCCCTTGAATAAGCATGCTCATGTGAATGTACTTCGATTTCATGCACAACCAGGGGGGAGGTTGTACATCCATACAAACACGGGCCATGTGCTATGGTTGGTGCTCTGGTTGCCAAACGGATTCATGCCATCGGTACACGCGCCGAGCACGATGTTCCTTGCATCACATTCAAAATACCGATAGAAGCTGTTCAACGCTCTCCACTGGCTTCCATCCTTGACGTGTCTCAGCTTTGGATCATCTCCATCGTCGGGCTTCTTCCTCTCCGCGTGCCAGCGCATTAGCTTTGCTTCCTTGGGATCTACAAAATACCTCTGGAGACAGGGAGTGATCGGTAATTACCATACCACTTTCTGGGGACATTTCTTCCCGGCCTTCTTGTATCGAGAAGCATTGCACACCGGACAACTTGTTTTTTCCGCGTGCTCCTTCCGATAAATTATGCAATCGTTGATGCATGCATGGTATCTAACGTGTGGCAGATCAAGAGGGCACACGATCTTCTTGGCCTCATCAACACTACTAGGACATAGATTACCCTCGGGAAGAACATACTTTAGGTACTTGAGATGCTCATCGAGGCTAGTGTCGGTCCATTTGTTTTTAGCCTTCGTCTTCAGGAGTTGGAGCGTGAAACTCAAGCGGGTCACCTCAGGATTGCAACCATCATACAATGGAGTGTTCGAGTCTACCACCAGTTGCTCCAGCTTAGCCTCCTCTCTAGAAGCAGCTCTCTCAGTACTCGCCTCCTTGCGAAGCAATGCTTGAACATGAGGGTCCCGCACGATTGAACTTAGTACCGACGAACTCTGCTGTGTGGAGTCCATGTCATTCTCTCTGCTGCCATGTCCGGCCCCTTCTCCGCCGCCATGTCCGGCCTCTTCCCTGCCGCCATTATCGATCATCTCTTCGTCTTGCCCCGTGTCATCATTGCCTGCCCCGTCGGCATCCTCAACATCGTCATCCTCATCTTCAATTATCCACCGAGTATAGCCATCCATGAAACCAGTCATGAGCAGGTGCGCTTCGACACGACCATCGTCATGGGGGTCAAGCCAAACTATTCCTTTGCATTTTCGACATGGACATAAAACCTCTGTCAGGTTATTTTCCTTCATGTCCTGCACCACCGACCGCAACCACCTGTCCACCATCGTTCCACTGACCATCGTCAACTCTGCACGGTAATAATAAACAAATTGATTATAAAAATGCGTGCATTCATCAAAGTCATACAAAAATTCGGCATGACCTTCCTTAAAATAGGACATATATAGATCTAGAGTTTGCCCGGAATTCGCCGAAACGGAAATAAATCGACATTTTGGCAAAACATAGGCAACTCAAAAGCACAATTTGGCGTCAACTCATGCCACACACACAATTTCCATAAACATATCAAACACACATAAACATATTTCCATTTTGCAAAAGCATGAAATATTAATCACACCTCTATCTCGAGATCGAGCACATGGTGGAGATGATGATGTAGGGAGGTCAAAAGTGCACAAAGCTCTTCTTGACAAAGAAAGATCTAGTTAGGGGGCAAATAGGTCACTTAACTAAATGCTACATCTACCTAGCTAGCTAATTTGGGAGGAGACAACTTCAACTAGTGGAGGGGGGAGGAAAAAGAGAAAGGAGATGAATTAATGGAGGTGGTGTAGTTATAGCTAGGAGTAATGAAGAGAGAGAAAGGTAGGTAGAAGAGGGAGAGTAATGGGGGGAGAAGTATTGAGGAAGAAGAAGAGTGAGAGAGGGAGGATGTGGGAGGTAGGGGAAAGGGAGGAGAGGAGATGGGGAGGGGGAGGTGGAAAAAGGTGGTGGGTGCTGCGTCTTAGCAGTAGCGCGGGAGAAAAAGCGCGCTGCTGCTAAGGGCGTAGCAGCAGCGCGCTTTCCTGTCACGCGCTACTGCTAAACGGGCCAACCCTATGCACAATTTCAAAATTAGCAGCAGCGAGGTGACAAAAAAGCGCGCTACTACGATGGCATTAGTAGCAGCGCGCTTCCTGACGCCGCGCTACTGGTAAACTTATGTCGTTGTGTACTGTCGGTGGATTTTTGTAGCAGCGCGGTTTAAGAGTCACGCGCTACTGCTAAGTTTGCACCAGTAGCAAGCTTTCCGTAGCCGCGTTGCTACTACTTAGCAGCAGCGCCTCTTTTTGTGACGCGCTGCTGCTAAGATTCTGTGTATAAGGTTTTCCCTAGTAGTGTAATAGCATTATTACCATACATTTTCTTGTGGTTTGACTTAATCTCACCATGCTTTTTTGCATCCTGTGATCTTCCAATTGTTGTGAATCAAACACCCAGATTGGCAGAAATCCTGTGTTTTCAAATTCTCTGTTTTGCACATGCATTCCAGCCTATTCCTATCTATTTCCTATCCCTGCATTGTTAGAATCCTCAAATTCAAACAATCCCTTACTCAATTACTTCTGTTAAAGATATGTGTCAAAGAAAACCTTGTGTGGCACTGTGTTCCACCCCAGCTCAGCTGCTCCAACGACGGAAGGGTTCACCACAGCAGGGATCCGCTCTCCAGACTATCTTTCACCGCCTCAGATCTTCTTCCCTACCGCCGGCAGCCACGGCAACTGCATTACCATCATCAACTGAGCAGATGACCTTGAGGACTACACAGGTCCGCAAGAGAGGTCGCACTCTTCCGTGTCTGCTTACGTTATGCGTCGCTTAATATGATGACATGCTACATTATCATCGTGTTCACCTATTAGACTCCGAGTCAGGTCCAAACTAATGTTGAAACTTGAGTTTTTAAATGGTTGTGGGGTACATATTGAGGCAGCAATCAATACTATCTGTCTACTATCTGGTTAATCTCTGGTGTCTACTATGAGTTTCATGTTGGGTGCAAACAAACATTAAAGGAGCCATTATCTGTATTTTTTAACTAAAGCTATTATCTGCCTGCTATCATTGGTTTTGGGTCTATCCACAGTTTGCTACCATCACTCTGGATTTGTGCATGCACTCCTTACATAATCTCACTATGTTTTATTCCTATGCATGCCAGTTATTGTACACAATGGAACTGATCATGTAGAGAAAAAGAGACGAGCCTTGCGTGGCAATAAAATTTCATGCAGACGTTGTTCCATGGTGGGCGCAAAGGCAGCCCCCCTCCACCCATTTCGGATCGTAATCAAGAGGAAGATAACTATTCTGAGGGGGATTCAGAAGGAGAAGACCACTCCTATTTACCCCATGAGGTCTTCGCTCTAACTTGGCATGCCGATGTTGGTAATATCATGCATATGGTGCCTTGCATTGCTTACTGTATACATTAAAGATGTCAACTGCTTAGTTTAGACATGGTTTGTGTTAATGCCATTTGTTTAGTTTCTTTATCGTATATGTGAATCATGCAATGCCATCTTGTCTAGCCAGTTGATACGTCTCCGTCGTATCTACTTTTCCAAACACTTTGGCCCTTGTTTTGGACTCTAACTTGTATGATTTGAATAGAACTAACCCGGACTGACGCTATTTTCAGCAGAATTGCCATGGTGTTGTTTTATGTGCAGAAAACAAAAGTTCTCGGAATGACCTGAAACTCCACAGAATATCTTAGAATAAATAATAAAAAATCCTCGCCAAAGATGAAGACCAGGGGGCCCACACCCTGTCCACGAGGGTGGGGGGCGCGCCCCTCCTCCCTGGGCGCGCCCCCCTACCTCGTGGGCCCCCTGGTGGCCTTCCGACGCCAACTCCAACTCCATATATTGGCTTTCAAGGAGACAAAAATCAAAGAGAAAGTTTCATCGCGTTTTACGATACAGAGCCGCCGCCAAGCCCTAATCTCTCTCGGGAGGGCTGATCTGGAGTCTGTTCGGGGCTCCGGAGAGGGGGATTCATCGCCGTCGTCATCATCAACCATCCTCCATCACCAATTTCATGATGCTCACCGCCATGCGTGAGTAATTGCATCGTAGGCTTGCTAGACGGTGATGGGTTGGATGAGATTTATCATGTAATCGAGTTAGTTTTGTTAGGGTTTGATCCCTAGTATCCACTATGTTCTGAGATTGATGTTGCTATGACTTTGCTATGCTTAATGCTTGTCACTAGGGCCCGAGTGCCATGATTTCAGATCTGAACCTATTATGTTTTCATGAATATATGTGAGTTCTAGATCCTATCTTGCAAGTGTATAGTCACCTACTATGTGTTATGATCCGGCAACCTCGAAGTGACAATAATCGGGACCACTCCCGGTGATGACCATAGTTTGAGGAGTTCATGTATTCACTATGTGTTAATGCTTTGTTCCGGTTCTCTATTAAAAGGAGGCCTTAATATCCCTTAGTTTCCAATAGGACCCCGCTGCCACAGGAGGGTAGGACAAAAGATGTCATGCAAGTTCTTTTCCATAAGCACGTATGACTATTTACGGAATACATGCCTACATTATATTAATGAACTGGAGCTAGTTCTATGTCACCCTATGTTATGACTGTTACATGATGAACCACATTCGGCATAATTATCCATCATTGATCCGGTGCCTACGAGTTTTCCATATACTGGTTTACACTTATTTACTTTTCTGTTGCTACTGTTACAATCACTACAAAAATACCAAAAACATTACTTTTGTTGTCTTTACTTTGTTACCGTCATCACCACTATCATATTACTTTGCTACTAAACACTTTGCTGCAGATACTAAGTTTCCAGGTGTGGTTGAATTGACAACTCAGCTGCTAATACTTGAGAATATTCTTTGGCTCCCCTTGTGTCGAATCAACAAATTTGGGTTGAATACTCTACCCTCGAAAACTGTTGCGATCCCCTATACTTGTGGGTTATCAAGACCTTTTTCTGGCGCCGTTGCCGGGGAGCATAGCTCTATTCTTTGAGTCACTTGGGATTTATATCTGCTGGACACTATGAAGAACTTGAAAGACGCTAAGACAAAAATTTATCCCTCAACTACGAGGGGAGGTAAGGAACTGCCATCTAGCTCTGCACTTGATTCACCTTCTGTTATGAGTAAGCTAGCGACACCTAAACCTACTACTACTACGAGTTCTGATATGTCGCATGTTATTGATGATGCCACTTCTGCTATGCATGATATTTATGATGAAACTACTTCTATGCTTGATACTACTGTGCCACTTGGTGAATTTCTAGATGAGCAAATTTCTAAGTCTAGAGAAAGAGAAATTAGTGAACCTGAACACGATGATGTTAGTGATGATGAACCTATGCCTGTTATTCCTGAGGGTTATCTTTTTAATAATGAATCTTATGAAGCTATTCTTGCTTGTCCGGATAAACCTGAACGTAAGAGGTTACTAATTAAGTGGAGTAAGGAATCTTTTAGAGGTAGGATGAGACCCGACCCTGCTTTTGCTACTTCACCTATCTGTGTTCCTGATCAGGATTATTATGATATTACTGTTGATCCAGATATAATTACTTTGGTTGAATCTGATCCTTTTTATGGCTATGAATCTAAAACTGTTGTGGCACATCTTCGTAAGTTAGATGAAATAGCTGCCCTGTTTACTAATAATCTGAGATCGCGCCACTTTTATATACTCAAAATATTTTCGTTCTCATTAAAGGGTGATGCTAAGAAATGGTTTAATTCTCTTGATCCTGCCTGTGTGCAAAGTGTTGGAAATATGCCCTAGAGGCAATAATAAAAGCATTATTATTATATTTCCTTGTTCATGATAATTGTCTTTATTCATGCTATAATTGTGTTATCCGGAAATCGTAATACATGTGTGAATAATAGACACCAACATGTCCCTAGTAAGCCTCTAGTTGACTAGCTCGTTGATCAACAGATAGTCATGGTTTCCTGACTATGGACATTGGATGTCATTGATAACGAGATCACATCATTAGGAGAATGATGTGATGGACAAGACCCAATCCTAAACATAGCACAAGATCGTATAGTTCGTTTGCTAGAGTTTTTCCAATGTCAAGTATCCTTTCCTTAGACCATGAGATCGTGTAACTCCCGGATACCGTAGGAGTGCTTTGGGTGTACCAAACGTCACAACGTAACTGGGTGACTATAAAGGTATGCTACAGGTATCTCCGAAAGTGTCTGTTGGGTTGACACGGATCAAGACTGGGATTTGTCACTCCGTATGACGGAGAGGTATCACTGGGCCCACTCCGTAATGCATCATCATAATGACCTCAAAGTGACCAAGTGTCTGGTCACGGGATCATGCATTATGGTACGAGTAAAGTGACTTGCCGGTAACGAGATTGAACGAGGTATTGGGATACCGACGATCAGATCTCGGGCAAGTAACATACCGATTGACAAAGGGAATTGTATACGGGGTTGCTTGAATCCTCGACATCGTGGTTCATCCGATGAGATCATCGAGGAGCATGTGGGAGCCAACATGGGTATCTAGATCCCGCTGTTGGTTATTGACCGGAGAGCGATCTCGGTCATGTCTACATGTCTCCCGAACCCGTAGGGTCTACACACTTAAGGTTCGGTGACGCTAGGGTTGTAGGGATATGTATATGCAGTAACCCGAATGTTGTTCGGAGTCCCGGATGAGATCCCAGACGTCACGAGGAGTTCCGGAATGGTCCGGAGGTAAAGAATTATATATAGGAAGTGCTATTTCGGGCATCGGGACAAGTTTCGGGGTCACCGGTATTGTACCGGGACCACCGGAAGGGTCCCGGGGGTCCACCGGGTGGGGCCACCTATCCCGAGGGGGGCACATGGGCTGTAGGGGGTGTGCCTTGGCCTACATGGGCCAAGGGCACCAGCCCCAAGAGGCCCATGCGCCTAGGGTTTCCAAAGGGGAAGAGTCCCACAAGTGGAAGGCACCCTTAGGTGCCTTGGGGGGGAGGGAAACCTCCCTTGGCCGCCGCCCCCCTAGGAGATTGGATCTCCTAGGGCCGGCGCCCCCCCCTAGGCCCTCCTATATATAGTGGGGGAAGGAGGGCTTTTTCATCCATGCCTTTGGTTGCCTCCCTCTCCCTCTCCAACACCTCCTCCTCCTCCATAGTGCTTGGCGAAGCCCTGCCGGAGTACTACAACTCCATCAACACCACGCCGTCGTGCTGCTGCTGGAGCCATCTCCCTCAACCTCTCCTTTCCCCTTGCTGGATCAAGAAGAAGGAGACGTTACGCTAATCGTACGTGTGTTGAACGCGGAGGTGTCGTCCGTTCGGTGCTAGGATCTCCGGTGATTTGGATCACGTCGTGTTCGACTACCTCATCCCCGTTCTTTGAACGCTTCCGCTCGCGATCTACAAAGGTATGTAGATGCATCCAATCACTCGTTGCTAGATGAACTCATAGATGGATCTTGGTGAAACCGTAGGAAAATTTTTGTTTTCTGCAACGTTCCCCAATAGTGGCATCATGAGCTAGGTCTATGCGTAGTTCTTCTTGCGCGAGTAGAACACAATTTGTTGTGGGCGTAGATGTTGTCAACTTTCTTGCCGTTACTAGTCTTATCTTGCTTCAGCGGTATTGTGGGATGAAGCGGCCCGGACCAGCCTTACACGTACGCTTACGTGAGACCGGTTCCACCGACCAACATGCACTAGTGCATAAGGTGGCTGGCGGGTGTCTGTCTCTCCCACTTTAGTTGGAGCAGATTCGATGAAAAGGGTCCTTATGAAGGGTAAATAGAAGTTGACAAATCACATTGTGGCTTTCACGTAGGTAAGAAAACGTTCTTGCTAGAACCCTAATTCAGCCACGTAAAACTTGCAACAACAATTAGAGGACATCTAACTTGTTTTTGCAGCAAGTGCTTTGTGATATGATATGGCCAAAGTTGTGATGATTGATGAATGATCTATATGTGATGTATGAGATGTTCATGCTATTGTAATAGGAATCACGACTTGCATGTCGATGAGTATGACAACCGGCAGGAGCCATAGGAGTTGTCTTTATTTTTTATATGACCTGCGTGTCATTGAGAAACGCCATGTAAATTACTTTACTTTATTGCTAAACGCGTTAGCCATAGTAGTAGAAGTGATAGTTGGCGAGCAACTTCATGGAGACACGATGATGGAGATCATGATGATGGAGATCATGGTGTCAAGCCGGTGACAAGATGATCATGGAGCCCCAAGATGGAGATCAAAGGAGCTATGTGATATTGGCCATATCATGTCACGTTTATTATTTGATTGCATGTGATGTTTATCATGTTTTTCATCTTGTTTGCTTAGCACGACGGTAGTAAATAAGATGATCCCTCATAATAATTTCAAGAAAGTGTTCCCCCTAACTGTGCACCGTTGCGACAGTTCATTGTTTCGAAGCACCACGTGATGATCGGGTGTGATAGATTCTAACGTTCACATACAACGGGTGTAAGACAGATTTACACATGCAAACACTTAGGTTGACTTGACGAGCCTAGCATGTGTATAGACATGGCCTCGGAACATAGAAGACCGAAAGGTCGAGCATGAGTCGTATAGAAGATACGATCAACATGAAGATGTTCACCGACGTTGACTAGTCCGTCTCACGTGATGATCGGACACGGCCTAGTTGACTCGGATCATGTTATACTTAGATGACTAGAAGAGGGATGTCTATCTAAGTGGGAGTTCATTATAATTTGATTAGATGAACTTAATTATCATGAACTTAGTCTAAAATCTTTACAATATGTCTTGTAGATCAAATGGCCAACGTAGTCCTCAACTTCAACGCGTTCCTAGAGAAAACCAAGCTGAAAGACGATGGCAGCAACTAGACGGACTAGGTCCGGAACCTGAGGATCATCCTCATAGCTGCCAAGAAAGATTATGTCCTACAAGCACCGCTAGGTGATCCACCCGTCCCACAGAACCAAGACGTTATGAACGCTTGGCAGACACGTGCTGATGACTACTCCCTCGTTCAGTGCGGTATGCTTTACAGCTTAGAGCCGGGGCTCCAAAAGCGTTTTGAGAGACATGGAGCATATGAGATGTTCGAAGAGCTGAAAATGGTTTTTCAAGCTCATGCCCGAATCGAGAGATATGAAGTCTCTGACAAGTTCTTCAGCTGTAAGATGGAGGAAAATAGTTCTGTCAGTGAGCACATACTCACTATGTCTGGGTTACATAACCGCTTGACTCAGCTGGGAGTTCATCTCCCGGATGACGCGGTCATTGACAGAATCCTCCAGTCGCTTCCACCAAGCTACAAGAGCTTTGTGATGAACTTCAATATGCAGGGGATGCAAAAGACCATTCCTGAGGTATTTGCAATGCTGAAATCAGCAGAGGTAGAAGTCAAGAAGGAACATCAAGTGTTGATGGTAAATAAAACCACTAAGTTCAAGAAGGGCAAGGGTAAAAAGAACTCCAAGAAGGACGGCAAGGAAGTTGCCGCGCCTGGCAAGAAAGCTGCCGGGAAGAAGCCAAAGAATGGACCCAAGCCCGAGACTGAGTGCTTTTATTGCAAGGGAAGTGGTCACTAGAAGCGGAACTGCCCCAAATACTTAGCGGACAAGAAGGCCGGCAAAACAAAAGGTATATGTGATATACATGTAATTGATGTGTACCTTACCAGTACTCGTAGTAGCTCTTGGGTATTTGATACCGGTGCAGTTGCTCACATTTGTAACTCAAAGCAGGAGCTGCGGAATAGGCGGAGACTGGCGAAGGACGAGGTGACGATGCGCGTCGGGAATGGTTCCAAGGTCTATGTGATCGCCGTCGGCACGCTGCCTCTACATTTACCTACGGGATTAGTTTTAAACCTCAATAATTGTTATTTAGTGCCAGCTTTGAGCATGAACATTGTATTGGGATCTCATTTAATTCGAGATGGCTACTCATTTAAATCCGAGAATAATGGTTGTTCCATTTATATGAGAGATATGTTTTATGGTCATGCTCCTATGGTGAATGGTTTATTCTTAATGAATCTCGAGCGTAATGCTACACATATTCATAGTGTGAGTACCAAAAGATGTAAGGTTGATAATGATAGTCCCACATACTTGTGGCACTTCCGCCTTGGTCACATAGGTGTCAAACGCATGAAGAAGCTCCATGCAGATGGACTTTTAGAGTCTCTTGATTATGAATCATTTGACACGTGCGAACCATGCCTCATGGGGAAAATGACCAAGACTCCGTTCTCAGGAACAATGGAGCGAGCAACCAACTTATTGGAAATCATACATACTGATGTGTGCGGTCCAATGAGTGTTGAGGCTCGCAGTGGCTATCGTTATGTTCTCACCCTCACTGATGACTTAAGTAGATATGGGTATGTCTACTTAATGAAACACAAGTCTGAAACCTTTGAAAAGTTCAAGGAATTTCAGAGTGAGGTTGAGAATCAACGTGACAGGAAAATCAAGTTCCTACGATCAGATCGTGGAGGAGAATACTTGAGTCACGAGTTTGGCACACACTTAAGAAAATGTGGAATAGTTTCACAGCTCACGCCGCCTGGAACACCTCAGCGTAATGGTGTGTCCGAACATTGTAATCGCACTCTATTAGATATGGTGCGATCTATGATGTCTCTTGCCGATTTACCGCTATCCTTTTGGGGGTAAGCTTTAGAGACTGCCGCATTCACTTTAAATAGGGCTCCGTCGAAATCCGTTGAGACGACACCGTTTGAATTATGGTTTGGTAAGAAACCTAAGTTGTCGTTTCTAAAAGTTTGGGGATGCGATGCTTATGTCAAGAAACTTCAACCTGGAAAGCTCGAACCCAAGTCGGAAAAATGCGTCTTCATAGGATACCCTAAAGAAACTGTTGGGTATACCTTCTACCTCAGATCCGAAGGCAAGATCTTTGTTGCCAAGAATGGATCCTTTCTAGAGAAGGAGTTTCTCTCGAAAGAAGTAAGTGGGAGGAAAGTAGAACTTGATGAAGTATTACCTCTTGAACCGGAAAATGGCGCAACTCAAGAAAATATTCCTGAGGTGCCTGCACCGACTAGAGAGGAAGTTAATGATAATGATCAAGATACTTCTGATCAAGCTCCTACTGAAATTCGAAGGTCCACAAGGACACGTTCCGCACCAGAGTGGTACGGCAACCCTGTCTTGGAAATCATGTTGTTAGACAACGGTGAACCTTCGAACTATGAAGAAGCGATGGCGGGCCCGGATTCCGACAAATGGCTAGAAGCCATGAAATCCAAGATAGGATCCATGTATGAAAACGAAGTATGGACTTTGACTGACTTGCCCGTTGAATGGCGAGCCATAGAAAATAAATGGATCTTTAAGAAGAAGACAGACGCGGATGGTAATGTGACCATCTATAAAGCTCGGCTTGTCGCTAAGGGTTATCGACAAGTTCAAGGGGTTGACTACGATGAGACTTTCTCACCGGTAGCGAAGCTAAAGTCCATCCGAATCATGTTAGCAATTGCCGCATTCTACGATTATGAGATATGGCAAATGGACGTCAAAACGGCATTCCTTAATGGTTTCCTTAAGGAAGAATTGTATATGATGCAGCCGGAAGGTTTTGTCGATCCTAAGAATGCTGACAAGGTGTGCAAGCTCCAACGCTCGATTTATGGGCTGGTGCAAGCATCTCGGAGTTGGAACATTCGCTTTGATGAGATGATCAAAGCGTTTGGGTTTACGCAGACTTATGGAGAAGCTTGCGTTTACAAGAAAGTGAGTGGGAGCTCTGTAACATTTCTCATATTATATGTAGATGACATACTTTTGATGGGAAATGATATAGAACTCTTGGACAGCATCAAGGCCTACTTGAATAAGAGTTTTTCAATGAAGGACCTTGGAGAAGCTGCTTATATATTAGGCATCAAGATCTACAGAGATAGATCAAGACGCCTCATAGGTCTTTCACAAAGCACATACCTTGATAAGATATTGAAGAAGTTCAATATGGATCAGTCTAAGAAGGGGTTCTTGTCTATATTACAAGGTGTGAAATTGAGCTTAGCTCAATGTCCGACCACGGCAGAAGATATAGAAGAGATGAGTGTCATCCCCTATGCCTCAGCCATAGGGTCTATTATGTATGCCATGCTGTGTACCAGACCTGATGTAAACCTTGCCGTAAGTTTGGTAGGAAGGTACCAAAGTAATCCCGGCAAGGAACACTGGACAGCGGTCAAGAATATCCTGAAGTACCTGAAAAGGACTAAGAAAATGTTTCTCGTTTATGGAGGTGACGAAGAGCTCGTCGTAAAGGGTTACGTCGACGCTAGCTTCGACACAGATCTGGATGACTCTAAGTCACAAACCGGATACGTGTATATTTTGAATGGTGGGGCAGTAAGCTGGTGCAGTTGCAAGCAGAGCGTCGTGGCGGGATCTACATGTGAAGCGGAGTACATGGCAGCCTCGGAGGCAGCGCATGAAGCAATTTGGGTGAAGGAGTTCATCACCGACCTAGGAGTCATACCCAATGCGTCGGGGCCGATCAAGCTCTTCTGTGACAACACTTGAGCTATTGCTCTTGCCAAGGAGCCCAGGTTTCACAAGAAGACAAGGCACATCAAGCATCGCTTCAACTCCATTCGTGAAAATGTTCAAGATGGAGACATAGATATTTGTAAAGTACATACGGACCTGAATGTCGCAGATCCGTTGACTAAACCTCTCCCTAGAGCAAAACATGATCAACACCAGAATTCCATGGGTGTTCGATTCATCACAATGTAACTAGATGATTGACTCTAGTGCAAGTGGGAGACTGTTGGAAATATGCCCTAGAGGCAATAATAAAAGAATTATTATTATATTTCCTTGTTCATGATAATTGTCTTTATTCATGCTATAATTGTGTTATCCGGAAATCGTAATACATGTGTGAATAATAGACACCAACATGTCCCTAGTAAGCCTCTAGTTGACTAGCTCGTTGATCAACAGATAGTCATGGTTTCCTGACTATGGACATTGGATGTCATTGATAACGAGATCACATCATTAGGAGAATGATGTGATGGACAAGACCCAATCCTAAACATAGCACAAGATCGTATAGTTCGTTTTCTAGAGTTTTTCCAATGTCAAGTCCTTTCCTTAGACCATGAGATCGTGTAACTCCCGGACACCGTAGGAGTGCTTTGGGTGTACCAAACGTCACAACGTAACTGGGTGACTATAAAGGTATGCTACGGGTATCTCCGAAAGTGTCTGTTGGGTTGACACGGATCAAGACTGGGATTTGTCACTCCGTATGACGGAGAGGTATCACTGGGCCCACTTGGTAATGCATCATCATCATGAGCTCAAAGTGACCAAGTGTCTAGTCATGGGATCATGCATTATGGTACGAGTAAAGTGACTTGCCGGTAACGAGATTGAACGAGGTATTGGGATACCGACGATCAGATCTCGGGCAAGTAACATACCGATTGACAAAGGGAATTGTATACGGGGTTGCTTGAATCCTCGACATCGTGGTTCATCTGATGAGATCATCAAGGAGCATGTGGGAGCCAACATGGGTATCCAGATCCCGCTGTTGGTTATTGACCGGAGAGCGATCTCGGTCATGTCTACATGTCTCCCGAACCCGTAGGGTCTACACACTTAAGGTTCGGTGACGCTAGGTTTGTAGGGATATGTATATGCAGTAACCCGAATGTTGTTCGGAGTCCCGGATGAGATCCCGGACGTCACGAGGAGTTCCGGAATGGTCCGGAGGTAAAGAATTATATATAGGAAGTGCTATTTCGGGCATCGGGACAAGTTTCGGGGTCACCTGTATTGTACTGGGACCACCGGAAGGGTCCCGGGGGTCCACCGGGTGGGGCCACCTATCCCGGGGGGGGCACATGGGCTATAGGGGGTGTGCCTTGGCCTACATGGGCCAAGGGCACCAGCCCCAAGAGGCCCATGCGTCTAGGGTTTCCAAAGGGGAAGAGTCCCACAAGTGGAAGGCACCCTTAGGTGCCTTGGGGGGAGGGAAACCTCCCTTGGCCGCCGCCCCCCCTAGGAGATTGGATCTCCTAGGGCCGGCGCCCCCCCCCCTAGGCCCTCGTATATATAGTGGGGGAAGGAGGGCTTTTTCATCCATGCCTTTGGTTGCCTCCCTCTCCCTCTCCAACACCTCCTCCTCCTCCATAGTGCTTGGCGAAGCCCTGCCGGAGTACTGCAACTCCATCAACACCACGCCGTCGTGCTGCTGCTGGAGCCATCTCCCTCAACCTCTCCTTTCCCCTTGCTGAATAAAGAAGAAGGAGACGTTACGCTAACCGTACGTGTGTTGAACGCGGAGGTGCCGTCCGTTCGGTGCTAGGATCTCCGGTGATTTGGATCACGTCGTGTTCGACTACCTCATCCCCGTTCTTTGAACACTTCCGCTCGCGATCTACAAAGGTATGTAGATGCATCCAATCAATCGTTGCTAGATGAACTCATAGATGGATATTGGTGAAACCGTAGGAAAATTTTTGTTTTCTGCAACGTTCCCCAACACAAAGTCCCCAGGATATGATTTATTACTTCTCTGCTAAATATTTCCCTGCTCATAAGAAACAAGCTGCTTTGAGGGAAATATACAATTTTGTGCAAATTGAAGAAGAGAGTCTCCCACAAGCTTGGGGGAGGCTTCTCAAGTTACTTAATGCTTTGTCTGATCATCCTCTTAAGAAACCTGAAATATTTGATATCTTTTATAATGGACTAACTGATGCTTCCAGAGATTACCTGGATAGTTGTGTTGGTTCTCTTTTCAGGGAAAGAACACCGGATGACACTAAAATTTTATTGAATAATATGTTGGCAAATGAAAATAATTGGGCACCTCCTGAGCCACCTCCCGAGCCAACTCCTGAGCCAGCTCCTGAGCCAATTGCTGAGCCTATTCCTAAACCAACTCCGAAGAAGAGAGGTGTTCTATTTCTCAGTCCCGAAGATATGCAAGAGGCAAAGAAATCTATGAAGGAAAAAAGTATTAAAGCTGAAGATGTTAAGAATTTACCTCCTATTGAAGAAATACATGGTCTTAATTTACCGCCTGTTGAAGAAGTATATGATATCAATTACTTATTTACTGAAGAACCTCCCGATATCCCGACACAGGTAGTAAAGGTAAATTCTCTCTATAGATATGATAAAGTTGAAGTCCCTCCTACTAAAATTGCTAGTCAGTGCTTGGATGAGTTTGATGACTTTATGTTTAAGCAAGATGACTTTAATGCTTATTTTGGTAGACAATTAAAGCAGAATACCTTTATGATTAAACGCTTGAGTGATTATATGGATAATATTAGAGGTGAAATTAAACTTGTTAGCAAACATGCTTCTATGGTTACCACTCAAGTAGAACAAGTACTTAAAGCTCAGAAAGAAATGCTTGATGAAATGAATAGTAAGAAAAATGATTATGCTGTTAGAGTGGCTACTAGAACTGGTAGAATGACTCACGAACCTTTGTATCCTGAAGGCCACCCTAAGAGAATCGAGCAAGATTCTCAAAGAAATAATATTGATGCACCTAGTTCTTCTAAAAGGAAGAAAAAGAAAAATGATAGAACTGTGCAAACTTCTAGTGAACCTATTGTTGAACCACCTGATAATCCAAATGATATATCTATGTCTGATGCTGAAACACAATCTGGTAATGAACATGAACCTAGTGAAAATGTTAATGATGATGTTCATGATGATGCTCAACCTAGTAATGATAATGATGTAGAAGTTGAACCTGCTGTTGATCTTGATAACCCACAACCAAAGAATCAACGTTATGATAAAAGAGACTTCGTTGCTAGGAAACATGGTAAATAAAGAGAACCATGGGTTCAGAAACCCATGCCTTTTCCTCCGAAACCATCCAAGAAAAAGGATGATGAGGATTTTGAGCGCTTTGCTGGAATGATTAGACCTATATTTTTGCGTATGCGATTGACTGATGTGCTCAAAACAAATCCTTATGCTGACCCTAGAGCCCTTGCTATCTTTCAGCAAGCCTCTCAGCTTGTCGGAATTGATGAACCTAAAGCTGAGATAATTAAACTATTGACACAAGATGCGTCAACACAAGAGAAAATGAACTTAGTATCCATCGTGGGATCCGGTGGGATGGGAAAGACAACTCTTGCAAATCAAGTGTATCAAGACCTCAAAGGAGAGTTCAAATGCCGGGCCTTCTTATCCGTGTCGAGAAATCCAGACATGATGAATATCATGAGAACTATTTTTAGTGAAGTTAGTGATCAAAGTTATGCCGACACCGAAGCAGGGAGTATACAACAACTCATTAGCAAGATCGTCGATTTCCTGGCAGACAAAATGTACAATTTCTTTTCCAACTTGTCATGTTGTAGTATAAAAATATTTAGATATTTCACATGAAAATCATCTTGTAATTTGTGTAACAAAAATAGTTCCATATACTTTTCGTTCATTTTTTCCATAAATTGCTATAATAAAGTAATGGTCATATATTGTGGTGAAGTTCATGTTGCCAAGTAAATAAAAACTGAGAGTACTAACACGATACATATTACAAACGTCCGTTCGTTAAATATGCCCTTTTTTGTTACCTTCGGTATAATACCATGTTTAATACATAGCTACTCCCATCAATGAGCATATAGCACAACCTTAAAGGAAGTATAATAGGGGGGAGGGTTGGGGGGTATAGTCTGCTTAAATGAGACTTTTGCTTATATGGAGGAGAGAGAGAATGAAAAATGAGGAGAGTGAGCTCTCCCGCAAGAGCCTCCCTCTACATGTGCTCCAAGACAAATATAATATCTGATATCTAATCTCATCATAAGAGTGATTATAAATGATGGCTTTAGGTAGCATGGCACTAGCATGTATCCATCGTTTGATTCTAATATGTGCAAGGATAATGATAGAGTCAACTCCTGGTTATATACCATTGCCATATCATATTTGGTTATTCTAATAGCCCACCAAATAAATTTTCGTTATAGAAATATACTACCCCATCAATATCTGACCCACCTAACTCACATAGTTTCTTCGAGCTCGTGTTACAGATGACTACAAATATACAGTTCGTTCTCTTCTCTGTTCTTCAACTCAACACAAATATGATGTGACAACTCTTATAGCATGCTTACACCTCTTATTATATTTTCTCTACTAGCCATGTTCTTAGGGCGCAGATCAAGTAGCTAGTCTTGGCCCATTGCTAACAATAACACCACTCATACACTTTTGTTATGTGGAAAAAGTTCATTTTCATGCATGTATTAATTATCGACTTCTCTCACTTCTCTTTGTAAGTATTTTTGGGCTTTCCATGATATCCAAACCATTTTTGGAGTACTTTATCCCATGTCCAATTCAGGGCAGGCCATGCCATGCCCGTCACCTTCTTTTTCTTCCACCTTTTCCATTTGTGCTCTTAATCTTTGGACGCATCGTATCCAGCCTGCATCTGTATGGACTTGTACTACTTCCTCCCTCTTATCTCATGTCCCAATTGTGATGAGATCCCCAAGGCCTCGGTTGTTGCCTCGGCATCATGTCATCATGTGCGTCACCAAACATTGTGGTCGCTCAAACAGGAAAAAACAATAGTTTAGAGTTAACTGGCCCCATAAATTGGTTACAGGAAATGTAAGGAAAAACAATAGTCAAGAGTAGAAATGAACTTTTCCATATTGTATTATACATAGGTTTTCTTGATTTTAAATCATAGGATGTTTAGATCCACACCTAGGTGGACTCTTTAAATTTCATGATCACCTAATCAAGATCCTTTCTAGACTAGTAAAGTATGTACATACATCATAATGTTGTGTTGAATCTCTTGTTTAGTCACCCTTGATCTTTTCCATGGTAATGAATCTTGTTTAAATTGTTGGGTATCACCCATTCACCCACCTCACCATAATTTGCCGAACTAATTAGCATCACTCAGGGGTGTATTCTTATGCTGCCACTATGAACATGTTTATAGTCTTATGTATTTTTCTACCTTGGTGTACACTATTTATAATATTGTCTCATTGATATCAACCATGTATCCTCGTGCAGGTATTTTGTTGTTCTTGATGATATATGGGACGTGGATACATGGGATATTATTAAGCTTGCATTTCCCCTCACTAGTTCTGGCAGTATCATAATCACCACTACCCGTAAAAATGATGTTGCTGAATCATGCCATTCAACACCATTCAATGGAGATATTTATTCCATAAGGCCCCTTGATATGGTGCATTCCAGGCAGTTATTTTACACAAGACTATTCAACTATGAAGAAAATTGCCCCGCATACCTTAAAAAGGTTTCTGAGAATATTTTGGAAAAATGTGCTGGGTTGCCTTTGGCAATCATTGCTATATCTGGTTTGTTGGCCAATACTAAAAGGACAGAGGGATCATGGAAACAAGTTGAAGATTCTATTGGTCGAGCACTTGAAAGAAATCCCAGCGTTGAAGGAATGATGAAGATATTGTCACTTAGTTACTTTGATCTGCCTGCTCATCTAAAATCTTGTCTTTTATGTTTGAGTATATTCCCTGAAGATTTTTCTATTAAGAAGAAATTTTTGATAAATAGATGGATTGCTGAAAGAATAATTCATACAGAAGCCGGATATAGTAAAACATATCAGTTCGGAGAAAGGTGTTTTAATGAGCTCATCAATAGGAGTTTGATCCAACCTGGGGATACAAACAGATATGGTATGGTAAAAAGTTGGCGACTTCATGACACAATTCTTGATTTCATCATATCCAAATCCATCGAAGAAAACTTTGTTACTTTGGTAGGTGTTCCTAGTTTAACTGTTGGGACACAAAGCAAAGTTCGTCGGCTCTCCCTGCAAGCCGGCAAGCAAAAAGAACTGATAGTACCAAGAGGCCTGGTGTTGTCTCATGTCCGATCACTTGATGTGTTTGGGGAATCTGTGAAAATTCCTTCTATGGATAAGTTCAGGCATTTGCGTTTTCCGGACTTTGAAGATTGCGACCAACTGGAGTGTTGGGGAACGTAGTAATTTCAAAAAAATTCCTACGCACACGCAAGATCATGGTGATGCATAGCAACGAGAGGGGGAGAGTGTGATCTACGTACCCTTGTAGATCGACAACGGAAGCGTTAGGTTGATGTAGTCGTACGTCTTCACGATCCGACCGATCCAAGCACCGTTACTCCGGCACCTCCGAGTTCTTGGCACACGTTCAGTTCGATGACGATCTCCGGACTCCGATCCAGCAAAGCGTCGGGGAGGAGTTCCGTCAGCATGACGGCGTGGTGACGATCTTGATGTTCTACCGTTGCAGGGCTTCGCCTAAGCACCGCTACAATATGACCGAGGTGGAATATGGTGGAGGGGGGCACCGCACACGGCTAAGGAACGATCACGAAGATCAACTTGTGTGTCTATGGGGTGCCCCCTGCCCCCGTATATAAAGGAGTGGAGGAGGGGAGGGCCGGCCCTCTCTATGGCGCGCCCTAGGGGAGTCCTACTCCCACCGGGAGTAGGATTCCCCCTTTCCTAGTCCAACTAGGAGTCCTTCCATGTAGTAGGAGTAGGAAACAAGGAAGGGGCGCAGACCCTCCCCCTAGTCCAATTCGGACTAGGCCTTGGGGGGCGCGCGGCCTGCCCTAGACAGCCCCTCTATCTTTCCCGTATGGCCCAATAAGGGCCAATACTTCTCCCGGCGAATTCCCGTAACTCTCCGGTACTCCGAAAATACCCGAACCACTCGGAACCTTTCCGATGTCCGAATATAGTCGTCCAATATATCGATCTTTACGTCTTGACCATTTCGAGACTCCTCGTCATGTCCCCGATCTCGTCCGGGACTCCGAACTTCTTCGGTACATCAAAACTCATAAACTCATTATATAACTGTCATCGAAACCTTAAGCGTGCGGACCCTACGGTTCGAGAACAATGTAGACATGACCGAGACACGTCTCCGGTCAATAACCAATCGCGGGACCTGGATGCCCATATTGGCTCCTACATATTCTACGAAGATCTTTATCGATCAGACCGCATAACAACATACGTTGTTCCCTTTGTCATCGGAATGTTACTTGCCCGAGATTCGATCGTCGGTATCCAATACCTAGTTCAATCTCGTTACCGGCAAGTCTCTTTTACTCGTTCCGTAATACATCATCTCGCAACTAACTCATTAGTTGCAATGCTTGCAAGGCTTATGTGATGTGCATTACCGAGAGGGCCCAGAGGTACCTCTCCGACATTCGGAGTGACAAATCCTAATCTCGAAATACGCCAACCCAACATGTACCTTTGGAGACACCTGTAGAGCACCTTTATAATCACCCATTTACGTTGTGACGTTTGGTAGCACACAAAGTGTTCCTCCGGCAAACGGGAGTTGCATAATCTCATAGTCATAGGAACATGTATAAGTCATGAAGAAAGCAATAGCAACATACTAAACGATCGGGTGCTAAGCTAATTGAATGGGTCATGTCAATCAGATCATTCACCTAATGATGTGATCCCGTTAATCAAATAACAACTCTTTGTCCATGGTTAGGAAACATAACCATCTTTGATTAACAAGCTAGTCAAGTAGAGGCATACTAGTGACACTCTGTTTGTCTATGTATTCACACGTGTATTACGTTTCCGGTTAATACAATTCTAGCATGAATAATAAACATTTATCATGATATAAGGAAATAAATAATAACTTTATTATTGCCTCTAGGGCATATTTCCTTCAGTCTCCCACTTGCACTAGAGTCAATAATCTAGATCACATCGCCATGTGATTTAACATCAATAATTCACATCTTTATATGATTGGTTCACATCTCCATGTGACTAACACCCAAAGGGTTTACTAGATTCAATAATCTAGTTCACATCGCTATGTGATTAAGACCCAAAAAGTGATCATGTTTTGCTTGTGAGAGAAGTTTAGTCAACGGGTCTGCCACATTCAGATCCGCATGTATTTTGCAAATTTCTATGTCAACAATGCTCTGCATGGAGCTACTCTAGCTAATTGCTCCCACTTTCAATATGTATCCAGATTGAGACTTAGAGTCATCTGGATCAGTGTCAAAACTTGCATCAACGTAACCCTTTACGACGAACCTTTTGTCACCTCCGTAATCGAGAAACATATCCTTATTCCAGTAAGGATAATTTTGACCGCTGTCCATTGATCTACTCCTAGATCACTATTGTACTCCCTATCTTAACTCAGTGTATGGTATACAATAGATCTGGTACACAGCATGGCATACTTTATAGAACCTATGACTGAGGCATAGGGAATGACTTTCATTCTCTTTCTATCTTCTGCCGTGGTCGGGCTTTGAGTCTTACTCAACTTCACACCTTGTAACACAGGCAAGAACTCTTTCTTTGACTGCTCCATTTTGAACTACTTCAAAATCTTGTCAAGGTTTGTACTTATTGAAAAAAAACTTATCAAGCGTCTTGATCTATCTCTATAGATCTTGATGCTCAATATGTAAGCAGCTTCACCGAGGTCTTTCTTTGAAAAACTCCTTTCAAACACTCCTTTATGCTTTGCAGAATAATTCTACATTGTCTCTGATCAACAATATGTCATTCACATATACTTATCAGAAATGCTGTAGTGCTCCCACTCACTTTCTAGTAAATACAGGCTTCACCGCAAGTCTGTATAAAACTATATGCTTTGATCAACTTATCAAAGCGTATATTCCAACTCCGAGATGCTTGCACCAGTCCATAAATGGATCGCTGGAGCTTGTATATTTTGTTAGTACCTTTAGGATTGACAAAACCTTCTTGTTGCATCACATACAACTCTTCTTTAATAAATCCATTAAGGAATGCAGTTTTGTTTATCCATTTGCCAGATTTCATAAAATGCGGCAATTGCTAACATGATCCGGACAGACTTAAGCATAGATACGAGTGAGAAAGTCTCATCGTAGTCAACACCTTGAACTTGTCGAAAACCTTTTGCGACAATTCTAGCTTTGTAGATAGTAACACTACTATCAGCGTCCGTCTTCCTCTTGAAGATCCATTTATTCTCAATTGCTTGCCGATCATCGGGCAAGTCAACCAAAGTCCATACTTTGTTCTCATACATGGATCCCATCTCAGATTTCATGGCCTCAAGCCATTTTGCGAAATCTGGGCTCATCATCGCTTCCTCATAGTTCGCAAGTTCATCATGGTCTAGTAACATGACTTCCAGAACAGGATTACAGTACCACTCTGGTGCGGATCTCACTCTGGTTTACCTGCGAGATTCGGTAGTAACTTGATCTGAAGTTACATGATCATCATCATTAGCTTCCTCACTAATTGGTGTAGTAGTCACAGGAACAGATTTCTGTGATGAACTACTTTCCAATAAGGGAAAAGGTACAATTACCTTATCAAGTTTTTTACTTTCCTCCCACTCACTTCTTTCGAGAGAAACTCCTTCTCTAGAAAGTTTCCGAATTTAGCAACAAAAGTCTTGTCTTCGGATCTGTGATAGAAGGTGTATCCAATAGTTTCCTTTGGATATCCTATGAAGATTTACTTCTCCGATTTGGGTTCGAGCTTATCATGTTGAAACTTTTTCACATAAGCATCGCAGTCCCAAACTTTAAGAAACGACAGCTTAGGTTTCTTGCCAAACCATAGTTCATATGGTGTCGTCTCAACGGATTTAGATGGTGCCCTATTTAACGTGAATGTAGCTGTCTCTAATGCATAACCCCAAAACGATAGTGGTAGATCGGTAAGAGACATCATAGATTGCACTATATCCAATAAAGTACGGTTATGACGTTCGGACACACCATTACACTGTGGTGTTCCAGGTGGCGTGAGTAGTGAAACTATTTCACATTGTTTTAACTGAAGACCAAACTCGTAATTCAAATACTCTTCTCCACGATCAGATCGTAGAAACTTTATTTTCTTGTTACGATGATTTTCCACTTCACTCTGAAATTCTTTGAACTTTTCAAATGTTTCAGACTTATGTTTCATCAAGTAGATATACCCATATCTGCTCAAATCATCTGTGAAGTTCAGAAAATAACGATACTTGCCGTGAGCCTTAACACTCATCGGACCGCATACATCAGTATGTATTATTTCCAATAAGTCAGTTGCTCGCTCTAGAGAACGGAGTCTTAGTCATCTTGCCCATGAGGCATGGTACGCAAGCATCAAGTGATTCATAATCAAGTGATTCCAAAATCCCATCAGCATGGAGTTTCTTCATGCACTTTACACCAATATGACCTAAACGGCAGTGCTACAAATAAGTTGCACTATCATTATTAACTTTGCATCTTTTGGCTTCAATATTATGAATATGTGTATCACTACAATCGAGATCCAACAAACCATTTTCGTTGATGTGTATGACCATAGAAGGTTTTATTCATGTAAACAGAACAACAATTGTTCTCTAACTTAAATGAATAACTGTATTGCAATAAACATGATCAAATCATATTCATGCTCAACGCAAACACCAAATAACACTTATTTAGGTTCAACACTAATCTCGAAAGTACAGGGAGTCTACGATGATGATCATATCAATCTTGGAACCACTTCCAACACACATCGTCACTTCACCCTTAACTAGTCTCTGTTTATTCTGCAACTCCTGTTTCGAGTTACTAATCTTAGCAACTGAACTAGTATCAAATACTGAGGGGTTGCTATAAACACTAGTAAAGTACACATCAATAACATGTATATCAAATATACTTATGTTCACTTTGCCATCCTTCTTATCCGCCAATCACTTGGGGTAGTTCCGCTTCCAGTGACCAGTCCCATTGCAGTAGAAGCACTTAGTCTCAGGCTTAGGACCAGACTTGGGCTTCTTCACTTGAGCAGCAACTTGCTTGCTGTTCTTATTGAAGTTCCCCTTCTTCCCTCTGCCCCTTTCTTGAAACTAGTGGTCTTGTCTACCATCAACACTTGATATTTTTCTCGATTTCTACCTTCGTCAATTTCCGCATTACGAAGAGCTTGGGAATCATTTCCGTTATCCCTTGCATATCATAGTTCATCACGAAGTTATACTAACTTGGTGATGGTGTCTAGAGAATTCTGTCAATCACTATCTTATCTGGAAGATTAACTCCCACTTGATTCAAGCGATTGTAGTACTCAGACAATCTGAGCACATGCTCACTAGTTGAGCGATTCTCCTCCATCTTTTAGCTATAGAACTTGTTGGAGACTTCATATCTCTCAACTCGGGTATTTGCTTGAAATATTAACTTCAACTCCTGGAATATCTCATATGCTCCATGACGTTCAAAAACGTCTTTGAAGTCCCAATTCTAAGCCATTAAGCATGGTGCACTAAACTATCAAGCAGTCATCATATTGAGCTAGCCAAACGTTCATAACGTCTACATATGCTCCTGCAATAGGTCTGTCACCTAGCGGTGCATCAAGGACATAATTCTTCTGTGCAGCAATGAGGATAAACCTCAGATCACGGCTCCAATCCACATCATTGCTACTAACATCTTTCAACACAATTTTCTCTAGGAACATATCAAAATAAACACAGGGAAGCAACAACGCGAGCTATTGATCTACAACATAATTTGCAAAATACTACTAGGACTAAGTTCATGATAAATTTAAGTTCAATTAATCATATTACTTAAGAACTCCCACTTAGATAGACATCCCTCTAATCCTCTAAGTGATTACGTGATCCAAATCAACTAAACCATGTCTGATCATCACGTGAGATGGAGTAGTTTCATTGGTGAACATCGCTATCCTGATCATATCTACTATATGATTCATGCTCGACCTTTCGGTCTCCGTGTTCCGAGGCCATATCTGTATATGCTTGGCTCGTCAAGTATAACCTGAGTATTCCACGTGTGCAACTGTTTTGCACCCGTTGTATTTGAACGTAGAGCCTATCACACCCGATCATCACATGGTGTCTCAGCACGAAGAACTTTCGCAACGGTGCATACTCAGGGAGAACACTTCTTGATAATTAGTGAGAGATCATCTTATAATGCTACCGTCAATCAAAGCAAGATAAGATGCATAAAAGATAAACATCACATGCAATCAATATAAGTGATATGATATGGCCATCATCATCTTATGCTCGTGATCTCCATCTTCGAAGCACCATCGTGATCACCATCGTCACCGGCGCGACACCTTGATCTCCATCGTAGCATCATTTTCGTCTCGCCAATCTTATGCTTCCACGACTATCGCTACCGCTTAGTGATAAAGTAAAGCATTACAGCGCGATTGCATTGCATACAATAAAGCGACAACCATATGGCTCCTGCCAGTTGCCGATAACTCGGTTACAAAACATGATCATCTCATACAATAAAATTTAGCATCATGTCTTGACCATATCACATCACAACATGCCCTGCAAAAACAAGTTAGACGTCCTCTACTTTGTTGTTGCAAGTTTTACGTGGCTGCTACGGGCTTAAGCAAGAACCAATCTTACCTACGCATCAAAACCACAACGATAGTTTGTCAAGTTGGTGCTATTTTAACCTTCGCAAGGACCGGGCGTAGCCACACTTGGTTCAACTAAAGTTGGAGAAACTGTCACCCGCTAGCCACCTTTGTGCAAAGCACGTCGGGAGAACCGGTCTCGCGTAAGCGTACGCGTAATGTCGGTCCGGGCCGCTTCGTCCAACAATACCGCCAAACCAAAGTATGACATGCTGGTAAGAAGTATGACTTATATTGCCCACAACTCACTTGTGTTCTACTCGTGCATATAACATCAACATATAAAACCTAGGCTCGGATGCCACTGTTGGGGAACGTAGTAATTTCAAAAAATTTCTTACGCACACGCAAGATCATGGTGATGCATAGCAACGAGAGGGGGAGAGTGTGATCTACGTACCCTTGTAGATCGACAACGGAAGCGTTAGGTTGATGTAGTCGTACGTCTTCACGATCCGACCGATCCAAGCACCGTTACTCCGGCACCTCCGAGTTCTTGGCACACGTTCAGTTCGATGACGATCTCCGGACTCCAATCCAGCAAAGCGTCGGGGAGGAGTTCCGTCAGCACGACGGCGTGGTGACGATCTTGATGTTCTACCGTTGCAGGGCTTCGCCTAAGCACCGCTACAATATGACCGAGGTGGAATATGGTGGAGGGGGGCACCGCACACGGCTAAGGAACGATCACGAAGATCAACTTGTGTGTCTATGGGGTGCCCCCTGCCCCCGTATAGAAAGGAGTGGAGGAGGGGAGGGCCGGCCCTCTCTATGGCGCGCCCTAGGGGAGTCCTACTCCCACTGGGAGTAGGATTCCCCCTTTCCTAGTCCAACTAGGAGTCCTTCCATGTAGTAGGAGTAGGAAACAAGGAAGGGGCGCAGCCCCTCCCCCTAGTCCAATTCGGACTAGGCCTTGGGGGGCGCGCGGCCTGCCCTAGACAGCCCCTCTATCTTTCCCGTATGGCCCAATAAGGCCCAATACTTCTCCCGGCGAATTCCCATAACTCTCCGGTACTCCGAAAATACCCGAACCACTCGGAACCTTTCCGATGTCCGAATATAGTCGTCCAATATATCGATCTTTACGTCTCGACCATTTCGAGACTCCTCGTCATGTCCCCGATCTCGTCCGGGACTCCGAACTTCTTCGGTACATCAAAACTCATAAACTCATTATATAACTGTCATCGAAACCTTAAGCGTGCGGACCCTACGGTTCGAGAACAATGTAGACATGACCGAGACACGTCTCCGGTCAATAACCAATCGCGGGACCTGGATGCCCATATTGGCTCCTACATATTCTACGAAGATCTTTATCGATCAGACCGCATAACAACATACGTTGTTCCCTTTGTCATCGGAATGTTACTTGCCCGAGATTGGATCGTCGGTATCCAATACCTAGTTCAATCTCGTTACCGGCAAGTCTCTTTACTCGTTCCGTAATACATCATCTCGCAACTAACTCATTAGTTGCAATGCTTGCAAGGCTTATGTGATGTGCATTACCGAGAGGGCCCAGAGGTACCTCTCCGACATTCGGAGTGACAAATCCTAATCTCGAAATACGCCAACCCAACATGTACCTTTGGAGACACCTGTAGAGCACCTTTATAATCACCCATTTACGTTGTGACGTTTGGTAGCACACAAAGTGTTCCTCCGGCAAACGGGAGTTGCATAATCTCATAGTCATAGGAACATGTATAAGTCATGAAGAAAGCAATAGCAACATACTAAACGATCGGGTGCTAAGCTAATTGAATGGGTCATGTCAATCAGATCATTCACCTAATGATGTGATCCCGTTAATCAAATAACAACTCTTTGTCCATGGTTAGGAAACATAACCATCTTTGATTAACGAGCTAGTCAAGTAGAGGCATACTAGTGACACTCTGTTTGTCTATGTATTCACACGTGTATTATGTTTCCGGTTAATACAATTCTAGCATGAATAATAAACATTTATCATGATATAAGGAAATAAATAATAACTTTATTATTGCCTCTAGGGCATATTTCCTTCATGGAGAACCATCATCTTGAAAATATAGATAAATCGTTTCAGCTGAGGTACCTGAGTCTCCGATGGGCAAAGAAAGTAAGCAAGCTTCCAGAACAAATCGGACGCCTATGGTGTTTAGAGATACTGGAGTTAAGAGGCACCTCTGTTTGTGAGTTACCAACATCTATTGTCAATCTCAAGAGCCTGGTGCGCCTATTAGTAACCAAGAATGTTACAATTCCTTGTGGAATTTCCAAGTTGCAGGCACTGGAGAAATTGAAGGTTGTCTCTGTCTATAACCAGTCATTTAACTTCCTGCAAGAATTTGGGCAGCTGCAGAGTCTGAAGGTATTGGCCCTTAATTTTGAGGGGTATAATTATGCTGACCGAGTGAATGCTGAAAATGAGTCCAAGAAAACTATTATTGTTGCTTCCCTTAAAAACCTAGGGAACCTTCTCTCTCTAACTGTTTGGGCTGGCCCTGAATTTCTAAGGGAGTCTTTGTGCCCAATGCCACATAGCCTCCAGAAGCTGAAACTCTTGCGTTCTAGTATTTTCCATGTTCCAAATTGGGTGGGCTCCATTGTCAACCTCCAGGAGTTACACCTAAATCTATTCGAGCTAAGCAGAAAGATTTCTATATCCTTGGAGGCTTACCTATTCTGCGTTGTCTGATTGTGAGAATTGTTGAAATTAGATATACCATGCTTACATTAATAGGAGAGCCTGAAGTTCCTGAAGTTACAAGGGTCATAGTCTGTGGTGAACTTGGATTCCCATGCTTGAGGAGATTTGATTATAATAGTCTGCGTGCAGATAGTATGAATTTGACGTTTGCGGCTGGAGCCATGCCCAAGTTAGAAGACCTCTGGATAGCACTTAACAGAGCGGAAACTAAGTATCTCGGTACTGGCGGTGATTTTGATCTCAGAATCGAAAATCTCCCCAGCCTCGTTAAAACCAGATATCAAATACGACAAGAACTAACATTCAATAGGACCGGAACTGACGTGTCACACCCTACGGGGTCCAGAAATTGGTCGGCGGCTAGCCGGAGTAGAGGTAGGGGACGGAGGGGAGTCGGAGCCGAAGGGGAGGCGAGAGGAGGATAGCGTGAGGGAGAGGATAAGCAGGGATGAGAGGACAGAATGATCTCTATTACAAATTTCATAATCTCACAAAGTCCCACACTCTCGCTTATATACCGCGAGGTACAACCCAACACTGGCCCACGGCCCACACCCAATTCCTATCCAACGGCCCAACACCTATTCAAACACCTCGCGCCTTCTCTAGCGCCCTGGCCACCGTGATCGCTTGTGTGGCGGACTCCTCTGCACTTACAGGTCCCGCCCCTGAAGATCCAGCGTGCCCCCATGCTGGTGCCGCCAGAAAACGCTCCTTGATCACCTCATAGTCCTCCCACGTATCTGAGGCCGCAGGCATTTTGGACCACTTGACCAAGATTTGCAGGTGGGATGCATTCCCTTTCTTGACCAGACGTCTATCCAAGATTTCTTCAGGTATAACTCCAGGGACAGATAGATCGGTCGGAACTGGCAGAGTGGTGAACACCGGAGTGTGGTCTGGCACATGTCCCTTGAGCTGAGATACATGGAAAACTGGATGTACCTGGCTTCCTCTGGGTAGCTCCAGTCGGTATGCAGCATTGCCCACCTTGTCCAAAATTTTGTAAGGTCCAAAGTACTTCAGAGCTAGCTTCTTGCAAGGATGGTTTACCACCATGGACTGAGCATAAGGTTGCAGTCTCAGATATACCATTTCACCTGGTGTAAACACTCTGTCAGATCGTTTTCTGTCCGCAAAGTGTTTATACTTGCACTGAGCCCTTGCTAGATGATCCTTCAGAGCTGCTGTATGCTGAGTGTGTGTGGACAACCACTCATTGACATCAGGGTGACTGGAAGGTGTTTGTCCCAATAGCTGGCCCATATTGGGTGTATACCCATAGAGAGCTTTATATGGAGTACATCCCAGAGATGAATGATAGGTGGAGTTGTACCAAAATTCAGCTTGGGGCAGCCAGGCTACCTACTTGGTTGGGAATTCATGGACAACACACCTCATGTACATTTCCAAACACTGATTGACCCGTTCTATTTGTCCATCAGTCTGGGGATGATAGGCTGTGCTCATTTGTAATTCAGTGCCCCATATCCTGAACAATTCTTTCCAAAAGGAGCTAGTGAAAATCTTGTCTCTGTCTGACACAATTGCCAGTGGTAGTCCATGCAGTTTGACAATGTTGTTGAGAAATATCTTGGCCACAGATGCTGCTGTGAAGGGATGTTTCAAAGGTAGGAAGTGGCTAACCTTTGTGAAACGATCCACCACTACCAAAATAGCTGAATATCCTTCTGACTTGGGCAATCCCTCGATGAAATCCATACTGATGGCTTGCCAAGGACTGTCAGGAATGGGAAGTGGTTGTAATAGGCCTGGTGATTTGCACAACTCATGTTTAGCTTGTTGACATACAGCACATTGCTTGACAAAATTTTCCACATCCGTTCTCATCCCTCTCCAACTGAACAGCTGTTTAACTCTGTGATATGTTGGTAGAATACCTGAGTGCCCTCCTACTGGAGTGGAATGAAATGCCTGAACCAGTTTTGTTTTCAGACCCTCATTTGCTCCAATCCAAATCTTGCTGTCTTGTTTCAGAAGCCCTTCCTGCAGTTGAAAACCAGGACAGGCTGCAGGATCTACAGCTAACTTTTGTAACAATGCCAGAGCTTCTGGGTCCACAAAGTATGAGTTGAGAACTTCCTGTATCCACACAGGTTTGCTGGTGGACACACTTTGCACCAAAAATAAATGAGCTACTCTAGACAAAGCATCTGCAGCAGTGTTTTCCACCCCTTTTTTGTACTGTATGGAGAATTGTAGACCTACCAGTTTTGTCATTGCCTTCCTTTGCAAATCAGATGTAAGGTTTTGATCTCCCAAGTGACATAGACTTTGATGGTCTATTTTAATTACAAATGGGGCTCTGCTTAAGTAGGATCTCCATCTATCAATGGCTAACATGATTGCCAGAAACTCCTTCTCATATATTGATTTCTTCTAATTCTGCATGCCCAAAGCTTTGCTATAATATGCCACATGATGCCCTTCTTGAGACAGTACAGCTCCCATCCCAGTGTTACATGCATCAGTTTCAACAGTGAAAGTCTTGCCAAAATTGGGCAAGGCTAACACAGGTGTACTAACCATGGCCTTCTTTAGCAATTCAAAAGCTTGTTGTGTTGTCTTAGTCCACACAAATGCTTGCTTCTTTAGGAGAACAGTCAAGGGTTTTGCCAGCAACCCATAGTTTCTGACAAATTTCCTGTAATACCCAGTAAGGCCTAGGAAACTCCTTAATTCAGTTACAGATGTTGGCACTGGCCACTGTAGCATGACTTCAGTCTTAGCAGGATCAATAGACACACCTTTGTCAGAAATGATGTGTCCCAGATATTCCAAGGACTGTTGGGCAAAAGCACATTTGCTCTCCTTCACAAACAGCTGATTCTCCTTTAGTATATCAAATACTAACTGCAGATGTTCAATGTGCTCCTCCAAAGTTCCACTGAACACAAGTATGTCATCCATAAAAACCAGAACATATTTTCTGTTGACCCCTGCAAAGGCAAAGTTCATAACACACTGAAAAGTCCCTAGAGCAGTGGCCAATCCAAAAGGCATAACTCTAAATTGGAACTGTCCATGGTGAGTTTTGAATGCTGTTTTGTACTCATCTTCTTCTTTCATCCTTATCTGGTGGTAACCAGCTCTGAGATCCAATTTAGAGAACCATTTTTCTCCTCCTAACTCATCCAAAATCTTATCTATTACTGGCATTGGAAACTTGTTTTTCACAGTAATGGCATTCAGTTTTCTGTAGTCCACACAGAACCTCCATGTCCCATCTTTCTTTTTGACTAACAATACTGGAGTAGCAAAAGGACTGATGCTGGGTGTAATCAGACCAGTGTCCAACATCTCCTTCACTTGCTTCTCAATCTCATCTTTCTGTAAAGGGGAGTACCTGTAAGGTCTACAGTTTACAGGAGCAGCATCTTCCAACATCTCCTTCACCTGCTTCTCAATCTCATCTTTCTGTAAAGGGTAGTACCTGTAAGGTCTACAGTTTACAGGAGCAGCATCTGGTACTAGATTTATTTTATGATCAAAAGCTCTATGTGGAGGAAGGGTTGTGGGTTCCTGGAACACCTGTTTGTTTCTGTCCAAAACTTGTTGCACTTCCTGAGGAATTTCTATAACAGGAGCCATAACTATTCTGTTTAACAGAGCAGTAGCCCATACTTCATTTCCTTTTTCCCATTTCAGTAACTGATCAGCAGAAATCTCTTCAATACTTTCTTGTTTAACAGGCAGCACACCTTGTAACCTGACATCCTTGCCCTGATACTGAAATTGTATCCATTTGTCAGCCCAGTGACACTGCATTACACCCCATTGCTCCAGCCAATCCATTCCCGGTATAATGCCATGGCCTCCTAGGGGCAGAACCTGCATAGAATTTGTGAAACTGTGCCCTTGCATCCACTAGGTCAGTTGAGAAACTTTCTCAGTACAAGAAATCACACTGTCATTTACCACTTTTACTTGTAAAGGAACTGCCAGAGGTCCAGCAGTAACTGAGATTTTTTCCAGAAAGGCCTTGTCCACAAAAGTATGTGTGCTGCCAGAGTCCACTAGTATCAACACTACTTTGTTCTGTACTAGAGCTCTCAATTGGATGGTTTTGGGATTTTGTGCCCCAGACAAAGCATTGACTGAAATAGTTGCACATTCTGCTTGTGCTCCTGCTACTAATGCATCCAACACTGTATCTGAAATGATCTCCTGTGTAGTGAGGACTTCAGTTGCTTTCAACTGAGCACCCCCTGCTGCAGTCTGGTTACACACATGCCCTGGCACAAACTTCTCTCCACACTTGTAACACAGTCCATTTGCTCTGCGATATTCCTTCAGTTGTTTTGCCTTCCATAATTCTCCAGCTGCTAGCCCAGAACGGCTGTCAGACTTGGTGTATGCAGTTTTTGGAACACTGGTTTTGTGGGTTTTCTGTTGCAGAAGCAATCCTTCTTGAACGGATGCATATGAGCCGCCAACTGAACAGTGCCTGGTATTTGAAACTCCACAGCTGATCGAAGCTCCTCCTTGAGACCCAGTACAAATGTGACCAGAAACGTATCACTAACTGTGGGTTCATACAACTTCAGTGTGTAAACCAGTTGCAGAAACTGCTGCTTATACTCCTCGACAGTATCCACTTGTTTTAGCAGCATCAGCTCCTTCATCTTTTGTCTGTACACATCCACATCAAATTCCAGTAAAATTGCTTGACGAAACTGCTCCCATGAATGAAATTCCCCTGACTGTTTGAATGCCTGGTACCAACGGGCTGCGTTCTCTGACAGATACAGAGATGCCGATGTGACCTTGAAACTGTCAGGAATGTGATACAGCCTGAAGAATGCTTCGCACTTATCCAACCAGATGCGCACGTCTGTGCCATCAAACCGAGGAAAATCCATCTTCGGCATCCATTGACGTTTGCCCATGGTCTCATCTCCTTCAGGCATAAGAGGAATGGGTGGACCGTGCTGAATTTCAGGTACCTGAATAGGGGGTGGCGGTGCACGCCCCATCGAGCGAGGTCCCGCTCCGAGGATGCCATCGGATACCTCGGACGTCGTCGGCGACGCCATCTCATGCGTGCACTGCTGCTTGTGCATCTGCGCCGTATGCGCCTGACTCTGCTGCACTTGACCGAGCGTGTTGCGGGATAAATCTACCTTGACCTGCACCTGATCGAGCCGCGCGCCTTGCTCGGTCAGCTTGGCGTCGAGGGCTTCGAGCTGTGCACTGAGCCCGTCGACGGCGAGCAGCTTGCTCTGCACGGCGCGGATCTCCACAAATTCCTTCAGCATCCTTTCCTGGAACGCCTCCATCTCGTCGACGATGAAGCGCGACTGCGGACTTGGCTTGAATGTCGTCGTTGTCGCCAATTTCTCCGAATCAACCCACCTCAGGTCAGGGATTACGCGGATCGAACCCTAGGGTGATCCGCTACCGTCGCCTTGGATTTGCTGGGTACGAATCGGAAAAAAAAAAATCGGCCGAGCACGGCGGAGAGGATCGACGGCTCTGATACCAACTGTCACACCCTACGGGGTCCAGAAATTGGTCGGCGGCTAGCCGGAGTAGAGGTAGGGGACGGAGGGGAGTCGGAGCCGAAGGGGAGGCGAGAGGAGGATAGCGTGAGGGAAAGGATAAGCAGGGATGAGAGGACAGAATGATCTCTATTTCAAATTTCATAATCTCACAGAGTCCCACACTCTCGCTTATATACCGCGAGGTACAATCCAACACTGGCCCATGGCCCACACCCAATTCCTATCCAACGGCCCAACACCTATTCAAACACCTCGCACCTTCTCCAGCGCCCTGGCCACCGTGATCGCTTGTGTGGCGGACTCCTCTGCACTTACATGACGCTGCAAAGGCTGCCATTCAGGAAGCAGCCAACGCACATCCCAACCGCCGTAGTCTATCTTTCCTATGATAACGCGATGCCGGAATCGAGGTACTAACTTTTTCTCCCGTAAAAGGACATGTACTTTAATTCATAAGATTTATGTATCTCTCTCATTGCCTCATATGATCCTCTGTCTGTCTTTTTCAGCTCAGGGAACAATTCCAGTTAGGCTATAATTCCAAAGGTTCATCATCACTGCATTTATGAGATCGAACAAGTCATCATTCTCTGCGAGGACAATTCATCATTCCTGCTGGTACGTAGTACTTAGTCAAACTTAGTACTCCGTATATCTTTATTCTGATTGCCGTGTATACTGTACTCCCACCATCCCCGGCTAGAGAACTGCGTGTTGCACTTGCACCCTTCAGATACAGATATTAGTACATATTGAGTTATTGGCCTTCTGTTTCGTGATAATGTGAGAAAGATGACAGGCAAGTAACAAGAAGATGTACAAGTATACACACATTTGTTTGTTCCTGAATTAATTGCATGCGTTTCCTGAAAGTAAAGATGGCCCAAACTCAACTCAACTGAACTTTGCATAAATAAATCCTCATATATGCATGTGTGTTTGGACAGTATAAACTCTTAACTGGAAAAATGCCGTTCTTCAGGGCTGAGCAGAAGATGTCGTCGATGTTGTCGTGTCGTGGGAGAACGACACCAAGCACAAGGCGGCCCTTGACGTGACGCTCAGAACACAAGAGGTCTCGGACTCTGAATCTGGACCTTGCCTAGTTCTCTTACTGGCTGACCCTTGCGCTCTTGCATCATCTTGAAAATATAGAGAGGTTGTTTCAGCTGAGGTACCTCAGCCTCCGAGGAACAAAGAAAGTAAGCAAGCTCCCAGAACAAATTGGACGCCTATGCATGGTGCCTAGAGATACTGGATTTAAGAGGCACCTATGTTCATGAGTTACCAGCATCTATTGTCAATCTCAAGAGATTGGTGCACCTATTTGTCAACGGCGAGGTTACACTTCCATGTGGAATTTCCAAGCTGCAAGCACTGGAGAAATTGAAGTCTGCCAGTGTCTATAGCCAGTCATTTAGCTTCCTGCAAGAATTTGAGCAGTTGCAGAGTCTGAAAGCAGTGACCCTTGATTTTGATGATTATAGGTCTGCTAACCGAGTGAACGCTGCTGAAAAGGAGTCCAAGAATACTATCATTGTTGCTTCCCTTAAAAACCTAGGGAACCTTCTCTCTCTAACTGTTTGCGATGGCCCCGAATTTGTAGGGGAATCTTTTTTCCCTATGCCACTTAGCCTCCGGAAGCTTGTAGTCTGGTCTTGGAGTATTCCACATGTTCCAAAGTGCGTGGGATCCCTTATCAACCTCCAAGACTTACGCCTTCAATTGGTCGGAGTTGGGCAGAAAGATTTCTATATCCTTGGAGGCTTACCTGTTCTGCGTTATCTGGTTCTGAAATTTGGTAAATGTGCATTTAGAAATCCTTCAACAGGAGAGCCCGAAGACGTGCCCAAGTTAGTAATAATCTGTGGTGAAGTTGGATTCTCATGCTTGACCATGTTTTATTATCATATTCCGTATTTTGGGATCAATTTGTTGTTTGCGGCTGGAGCCATGCCCAAGTTAGAAGACTTCTGGACAGCATTTGACGCACATACTAGCATTGATTTTGATCTCGGAATCGAAAATCTCCCCAGCATCGTGAAAATCAATTGTGGACTACGGGGGAATGATGAAGACAGAGCTGAGGTTGCAAAGGCTGCCATTCGGGAAGCAGCCAACAAACATTCCAACCACCCTAGTGTATGCTTTGATCATGGGTTGATGCCGTAATCAAGGTACTAACTTTTCTCCAATAAAAGACCAAGCAGTAGTTCAATTCGCAAGATTTATGTAACTCTCTCATTGCCTCATACTTATATATTGTCTGCTTGTCTGTCTTTTCAGCTCAAGGCACAATTCTGAATAAGCTGCAATCTCGTGTCCTTCCTCGGAAAAAACTAGGCTGCAGTTTCAGAGGTTCGTCACTGCATTTCTGAGATCGAACTGCTCAACATTTTCTGCGATGGACAAGTCTGCCTCTCCTTGCAGGTGCTTATTCATATCTGTATCTTTACTTTTATTGTCGTGTATACTACCAGCAGCATCCCTACCAAGAGTTAGTAGTAGCGCATGTGTGAGGTGTCTGCAGTTTTTTAATATAATACACGCTGTTCGGTTGATGGGCCCTGGTTTGGTGATATGTGAGAAAGATGTACGACAGGCAGGTAGCCGTGTTGCATGTTTACAGATTTGTTTGTTCGTGATTTAATTGCATGCATTTTCTGGAAGATTCTTTGGTACATGCTGAAGATCGAAATGGAGTCTTAAATAGTATTTGGTCCTGTACAGTTAAGGATTGATACTTCAATTTTTTAGACTCCTTTACCCCTCATTATCACTGTTAAAATTTGATGGACTCACAGACGCAGTGCTGGAGAAGGGAGATGAAGAGGAAGCTGTTAATGGTGAAGACGTGGGGTGAGAACCAGAAGAGCAACGCCGACAACAGGTGGCCCATACTCATCTGAATTTAACTGAACTTTGCACAGCAGAATTCTTCTCTCTGCAATTGCATGCATGTTTGGCCATTCTTAACTTGATAATTGCTGTGCTTCAGGGCCGAGCAGAAGATGCCATCGATTCTGTCGTGTCGCGGGAGAACCCCAAGAACCTAGTCATCCGTTGACGAGAAGCTCCGAACACGAGAGGCCTCGGCTCTGAATCTGAACCTTGCCTTCCTGGCCGTCTCTTCAGTTAGTTGCAAAATTCAGTTTCAGAGTAACACCCAAGGATATGCTCATGCTCACCTCTTCTGTGAGAAATCACAAAAGGGACAATGGTAAAAACATGCAAATTGTACACACACATGAGAACAAGCATATATACAACTTGTGAAAAATACTAATTATCGTTTTGTACTGATCTTCGTCTGATTTGCAGCAGAAACTGGAGACGCGACGGAACCAGGTCCTGACGATCCAGAACAAGGAGGCAGAGGAGGGAGAAGCTGCTGCCGTGGAGATGATCAGGTCCAGACTCCAAAGGGACCACGCCCACCGCCATGGGAAAAATGCTCTGCTGCTTCGGCTGAGCAACCAACTGTAGCTCGCACAAGATGTGATCTTCAATGTCCGAAAGAGACACCAGATGTGCACTTCACTTGATTTACTATTCGTTTTGAACATCGATCATAAGCTTCGATCCTGCATGCATTTACATCCGGGAGAGAGAACTATATATATTTTTTTTAACTCTGCTTATACATTGGTTAGAGTAATTATTTTCCCCTTTAAATAGTTTTCATCCAGATTACCCGTGTTATTTTCCACTTTAATTTGCAAACAGAGCACCTGCTGTGCTCGCCAAAAACAAGAACAGAAAAGAATAAACAAACATGGAATGCTGGATTATTCAGTCTGACCTGATACACGAACTGACATCAATTAATGGACACGTGCTGTGCACTACGGTGCAGCCATGCTAAGATAGATTATTGATGTCTCACACTCCCACATCTGAAATCCAAACAAAAGGACATGTGGTAGCATCTGAAGCAACGGTCGACAGTCGGCTCAATGTACACCACAAGCCCATCGATGAAACACTAGAAAGAAGCCTAGCTAGCTAACGCCATCGTACTAGTGGTAAACAATAGAGAAGTCACAACTGTGTGTGATAGACCCCTCTCATCAGCCATAGAGGTGTGCACACGCCTTGCAAAACTCTCTGCGATCATGATTTTCAGGCATATGGGATGGATCTTTCTGTACTAGTGAGAGACTGCTGTGGTTGTCCCGCTAAATCACTTCCTCACCGGCATGTGGGATGGATTTTCAGGCATGAGGAAGCAAGAGAAGTCACAACTGTGTGTGATAGACCCCTCTCATCGGCCGGCCATAGAGGTGTGCACACGGCTCTCAAAACTGTGTGCGATCCTCATTTTCAAGCATGTGGGGTGGATCTTTCTGTACTAGTGAGAGACTGCTGTTGTTGTCCCGCTAAATCACTTCCTCACCGGCGGCCACACACACGTAGACGCACGCATGAACTGCTCGGTCAGGTGAGAAAAACATAGCAGCGGTTCAGCACAAACAGAGGTTTCAGGCAACCAATGCCTTCTTTTTCTTTCTTTTTCCAACTGGGTACTGGCTACACGCGCACAGCCCTCTTATTACATGGTCAAGACGACAAGACCAACTCGCCTCTGCTGTCTTGCACAGTGAACCGACATACAAATTCACCGAATGCTAGAGGCGATCGACACATGATCAATATGGTAATTCAACCATGCACCAACACATGAACATGGTAACAAATTAACACTTTTACACATTGACAAGATTAACTATGGACAGAGACTAATATATGTTAAGCTTCTATTATGCATACACATTTATTTTCAGCTTGGGCTACGAACTACAATTCATTTAAGGGATTAATCGACAACCAGATCAGTGACGGTGCAGCTGCAACAGCCAGCCATGTGTGTCCACTTTGCCTGTGCACACCCAAAGAAAGACCGCCCAAGGATGAAACAAGTCAATAGAAAATTAAGATGGTGGCTAAGATACATCACTAAGCATCACATGATCAAAGAATTTGATGTGCCATGTTCCTGTCTTCTGTGGATCAGCACATCACCAGACCGAACCAATCAAACTTCATTATCTCAGGATTACTATGAAATGTGGATTCCTTAGGAAATTTCCTATATGATTCAATCCTACGAATCAAACGATCAATGTAGATTAATAACTCCCAAGAATTCAAACCGTTCAAAAATCCTATGAAAATTCTTTAAAACAAAGAGGCCGTTAACGGTTTAGTGGGTGACTCATAATTTGGTGTGGCAACATTTGCACCAGGTAGCAAATCTTGTGTTTCACCAAGTATGTTGGCCTTGACTATGACTTTGTGATGGAAAGGGTTGACCCTCTTGACAGTCGGTTCATTCCTTCTAAGGTCATGTTGCAAATGGCTTCACGAAGGCCTTATCATAAGAATCTAAAAATAGTTCAAGTGTGTCATCTCAACTTATCCAAGTTGTGAGCGAGAGAGGTTATTATAACATGCTAGAAAATTATGTACTTCTTGATGTACACGGTGGTTACTTGTTAGAGATGAAATGAAACTGTATTCCTATAAGACCAAACGAAGGCTTGCTGATCAAGATTGTAAGAAACGTAAACTTTGCAAGCTAGCCGAGTCTAATGATCCCTATTGATAAACAACCACATGATCTCTATGGAGGTTAGAACACCTCAACCTAGCACCAAAGTTTACAGTGACACCCGCAACTTGGACACTGATGACTCGTGCCTTGCTGTACGACCGCTCACCACGAGAGTATACCCATTCAGTACCAACCCATTGAGGGCGTCCTCGGCATCGCCCGACCATTCCATTCTCACCATTGCCATGGTAACACATCCTGCCCCAGGAGAGGTCATCTTGGCGGTCGAAACTTTGCCATGCTTGCTGAAGAAGCGGCGCAACAAGGAGCTATCCATGCCGGCACACCCGGAGGCAGGTTTTGCACCATGAAGCTGAAGGACTCCTTGGACTGTTCTGGTCGTTTCTCCTTCCGGATAGATCTACTTCCTATTGTTGGATGATATGCCTTCGGAGCCTCCGGCCATTCTTTAATTACCTTAGGAAAAAAGCAAGGTTGGTTATGGACCATGACGGTTATGATGCCAAACACACACACATGCACGCAAGTATGCCTACATAAGTGAGTCGAAGTTCATCAAATCATCATTTATGAAGTATACGATATGATCTTCTAGTTGTTGTTGAAAATAGTAAATTTATATTTCAAAAAGGGAACAAATATATAGGACTAGCTTCTTTATTTTTTGAAAGGGAGGTTAAAACCCCTTTGCATGATGCACAGGACAATCTTTATTAAAATTGATTTAAAGGCAGCAAGACTAAATCCCACAACAAGTAGAGCACAAAACATGAACAACTACAACAGATTCGCATTACAAGATGTGAAATTAACACGAATAACTAAGTTATTTGGCATCCATGCCTTCAAGAAGGGATAAAATCCCTCACACTACTGCATCAAATATATATGACTACGTTATGATGGCAACGCACGTCAACCTTACAAAGTATGCACGCCATGTCAGCACTTCTCATGTAGTCTTAAGCTCCATGTACTGTAGAATTAGCGCTCTCCTAAATATGGTGCAATGTGGTTTCAAAGGAACAGTCTGGTCTTATCAATGCCATCCCCATCGGCGAGCTCGTCGCTCAGACTCGACGGAGCCGTGGCCGGGCAAGTCGCCTCTGTCTCGTCCTCTGCTGCTATCTCTCTGGCACCGCCAATTGTCCAGATGACTGAAGAATACACCCTCTATTTCTAAATATAAGACGTTTTGCCAGTTCAATTTGCCAAAGGAGGTAGTAGCAAGCATCGGTTTCGAAAGATTAGTTTTCTGGTGATGCGTTGATTGACTTGCATGTGAGTAGTGATCAACCCAATACACGTGATGAGATTGTATAATAATGATGGAGGCTTCAAATTGAACAAATGGTGAGCTCGGGCTCTACATACCTGGACTGGAGCAATGACAGGCCGGGGCACCAGCCACATACCCATGTCGTTTTCATGGCTGCTCCATTTGTGCGGCAGGTATTCCATGAACTTGGTTTTGTCGTTGATGAGGTTGTACCTGAAGACACCAAGCGGCGATGACATCGAGGAGCCGTGTTCTCTGGACCACCGTAAGAAGAAGTAAATACACCCGGCAATTACATTGTCCTCCCTGCTACAAAACCTCGTAGCGTCCACTACGAAGCTGCTCGGGAACCCTAGAAACATGACACAACCTGCGAAGCTCAAGCCATCCCTCCTTGCCCACCGCACCTTCTGTCTACCATCTACGTCAGTCTCTTCCACGAGGGAGTGCACCAAAACAGCCACTGTGAGCACCTGGCTGCTAGGGCTCTGACGATTTGAGAACCGGTAATTGGGCAAACGGACTAAGACGGACACTCGCAACAACTCGCCGTGGGACTCTAGGACGTGGCTAGAGTCAAGACGCCAATCCAAGGTGATGAACCCGTGCAATCGCCACGACGTAGCGCACATCTCATCATTCTCAATGACACTAGCGTGGAAGCCGCCAGTTGCCGAGGGCACTAGGAGGTGCCAGATGTCATTGCTATCGTCCCCGTCAACACACACCAGGATCTTGCCATCATGGTACGCGGCGAAGCAATGATTGTTTTCGAACGCTATGTTGTTCCTCCCTCGATGACTGTCCACGCCGTACCGCCGGGACTGAGGATGGCCACTCGGAGATTGGTGGACGCCATCCCTTGTCCATGGTTGTCGTCAGATTTGGAAAAGTTGTAGAGGAAGACGGTGCCGTCGCCGTAGACTACGCCACGGGACTTATCCCTCATCTTCCGCTTATCACCGCTTATCACCAGGAAGGGTGGCCTCCCTGGTGAGAGGGTCGATGAGTCTAGGCCCATCCCGTGCGCTGAAGAACCAGTACGCCGTGCCGTCGGCTCGCGCGACCCACCCGAGCTTGTTGAAGGTCGCGGGTACCTCGGCATGGTAGCTGCTCTTGGAGAAGACGCAGCGGAGCCTGATGATGGAGAAGCGGCGACCGGATCCAGATGGCGGTGCTACAAGCCAGGGGAAGAGGACGGGGCGCAGCACGGTCGTCTGGGGCAGCGAGTCCCGCCATGATGCGCAGACCGCGTGGAAGCGGACAAAGTCGGTGGCGTCATGGAGGCGGCCGGAGACTACGGTGAGTAGATCCGGCGGGAGCTCCGCCCAACGACGCGGCGGCGCGGGCATGTTTGGGTGGAGTACGTAGCTCGGTCGGTCGTCTGCTTCTCCGTGAGAAAGATCGATCCCGGCCGTGTCTGCTAGGGTTTCTAATTAGACGCGGCCCTGCATGGCTGCATGCACGCAGATGCTGGCCGTTGATGTTTGGATATCGTTTCCAAGCAGAAACCTGAATGGATCTGCCCGGCCCGTGAGAAAAATCAAGACTCACGCGGCGGTTAGGGTTTCTAATCTGCTGCATCCACGTGCATCAAGCATGCATCTACGTGTGCTTTTTTTTTTTGCATGGTATAATAGGTGTCTCATTGGGTGGAGTAGTAAGTAAGAGCATCTCCAACAGGCGCCCAAAAAAAGCTTCGCGCGCTAAAAAGTTGTTTTTTTGTGCGCCGAACAGCTCCAACAGAAGCCGTAAAATTATGCACGCGCTAAAAACTTTTGGACACGCGCTGAAAAACGCCATCGCGCGCACCATATTTTGGGCTCCGGATTGGGCGGACTTCACAATTTACATTGCGTGCTCTTTTGGGCGCATGTTTTTGGGCATCTGCTAAAGCAATGTTGGTCTCGGCGCACTAAAAGTACTACAGTGGCGCGCTATAAATTTTATTGGGCACGGATTTTTTATGCGGCCGTTGGAGACGCTCTAAGCAGCAAAAAAAAAAGGGGGGTACACAATTATATATACGCTCGTAATAGTCTTCTCATACAAGAATAAGAACATGAATATAAGCTTACGGCGATAGACTACTTTGCATTGCCATGTTATAATCTCAGACTTTATCTTCCGTACTCACGCGGTTGGCCTGAGCCTCTCTAGGAGTTTGCTCGGTTGGTGACTTGATAATCTTTCCCTTGAGCTCCCCAACAACATGCAAGACTTGCCTGAAATATCTAAAAATTGTCTCTATTGATCTTTTGAACGTGTCGTGGTTCATTCTGAATCTCTGATAATGACATACAACATGCAGGAACATGGAAACTTACTCATCCACAATGGTGTGGATGCTATCTTGTAGCAGCTCCCTGTTTCTAAACATCTGCACAAGCCTGCCGAAAGGTGCCCTTTTCATTCTGAGCACCCACATTGCATCTACGCTGTTGCTGTAGTAGATGTAGTTCGGAATCGATATCTTTTTCTTATCCCAGATTAACATTGAAGCATAACAG